>NC_056667.1:125212343-125512343 GCF_018350195.1 Panthera tigris | reverse complement strand
ATTTTGATGGGCCCCTGGCTGGTTCAGTTGGTAGAGAATGCAACTCATGATCTCAGGTTCATGAGTTGAAGCCCCACATTGTGCATGGAGCCTACTTTTAAAAAAATTAATTTTGAGAGACGTTTCATATGTAGACGAGTGAGTTTTGTGGAAGTTGTCAGATGATGTGATGAGCTGATTAAGAAAACTGGCAATTTTAATATGGACTATGTATTTTCTAATATATAGTCCATATTAAAACTGTCCCAATAATATTCTTTTTGGCTATTTTGTTTTGGACAAGGATTCAGTCAAGGATTATGCATTGCATTTAGCTCTTAGGTCGTTTTAGTCTCCCTTAATTTAAACAGCTGCCACGTGGTGCCTGGGTGGCCCAGTTGGTTAAGCATTTGACTGGCTACGGTCATAATCTTGCAGTTCGTGGGTTCGAGCCCTGTGTTGGGCTCCAAGCTGACAGCTCAGAGCATAGAGCCTGCTTCAGATTCTGTGTCTCCCTCTCTCTACCCCCTCCCTTGCTCGCACTCTCTCTTGCTGTCAAAAATAAATATTAAAAAAAAAATTTTTTTAAACAGTTCCCAATCTTTGTTTTGGCAGTCATGATACTGACTTTTTTTTAAGAGTCTAGGCCAGTAATTTTGCAAAATATGGCTAATTTTGGAAACATGAGATTGCTCCCAGATGTTGTGACTTATGTTAGACATTTTAGGCAGGAATGCAACAGAGGTGATAATATATCCTATTCAAGGTATCATACCAAGAGATACCTGATATCAATTTGTTAGTAAAGTATGATCACTTCAGTGAGATGGATGTAACTTAAGCACTTAAAGGGAATATTTCTCTAAGTAGATGACCCGATCCACCATTTCCTCATCTGGTTTTGCTCTTTAACAGCTCCTCAACTTAAGCCCCAATTTTCTTTCCCCAGAGTAACACAAGCAAGTCTTCCATATCTCTGTGATAGTGTTTTTATACAACACCAAGGATGTACTAAGTACTCCCATTTAGCCTTATTTCTCTGTCATAAAACATAAGCCAGATTAATTTTAAAAATCAAATAAAATGAACATTCGGGGGGTGGGGGGGGGAAGGCAATTTAGAATCCAAAGTGTTGAGACCTCAAGGAGCTCAAAGTTCCAAACACACTCATCTGAGGAGGTTGGCAACAGCTGACCCATGAACATAGGTTTGAACTGTGTAGGTCCACTTAAAGATGAGGTTTTTACAGTTTAGTACTATAAATGTATTTTCTCTTCCTTACAATTTTCTTAATAATTAATAACATTTTTTTTCTCCAGCTTACTTTATTGTAAGAATATGATATACAATACATATCATACATAAAATAATGTGTCAATCAAGTGTGTATGTTACTGGTGAAGCTTCTAGTCAATAGCAGGCTGTTAGTAATTAAGTTTGGGAGAGTCAAAAGTTGTAAGTGGATTTTTGTGCACGTGGGAGGTGGGGTGTTAGGCCCCAACTCCCGCAATGTTCAAGGGTCAACAACTGTAGTACTATTAAAGGAGAAGGAGCAGAAAGCAATAACACAGTAAATAAATATTAACGACAACAAAATTACTTTGATTAACTGTTCTTTAGCATTAGTACACTAAAAATCTAATTGGATACTATTTCTTTAAACATACATAATAATTTATGTAATCATTATATCTTTCTTCCAAGTAATTACATTGTTAGTATTATAGAAAAATGTTTCTACATACTCAATAAAATTACCAAACTGCTACTTTTATCTGGATCCCAGATAAGAATGATAATATCAATGCAAACTCACAATCTTTGATTTGAAGATATCTAGCAGGCCTGATAAATGAGTGTACTGATTTGGCACTTTCCGAAGATGAACCATTTCAAAATCAGTTCGGACACCATGACCCTGACATTCGCCCACATACATTCTTCGCCATTTGTGATGAATTTGCACAAAGAGTGGCACCTGGCTGTAGGACAAAATTCAATAGGAATAGACTTTAAGTTCATTAAACACTGAGTAATCCTAAATCTAAAAATTTCCCCATTATATTAATCTCAAATATTTAAAAACACTAAGCAAGAATCACTCATCATACTTACATTAACAGAGACACTATTAGTTCCTTTTCTCCTCATACTAAAAACTATTAGTTCCTTTTCTCCTTAAACTAATAAGCTAAAGAAACTATCATCTAGTGGCACTTTTGAGTCAGAAAATTGTTTTAAAATAGCTGAAAGTCAAAACAGGCAGAATGAAAATTTTCTTGAATAAAAGCGATCAATTGAGATATGGATATTGAAGGACTCCATAAAAATCTGCTTTTTGCTCCTTTTCCTGTTTCCATTCTTGCTAGGACCTGCGCCTCCACTTTACATGTGCTTCAGAATGCAAACAGTTTGTCCTCCTTGTAAGAGACAAGGAGTTAACGATTTCGATTTCGTTAGAACAGATATCATCTAAGGAAGGACTAGGTGAAAATGACCAGACAAAGCTATCATATGCATATTCCAGACCACCACCACTAGATATCTCCATGCCAACGACCCCTGGCTCCAAGGACTAACACCTGGGCCCTCCTCTTTGTTCTAACCAGTTCCTGGATGCCAGAGAGGACATGTATACCAGATCACAATCCTCGATAAAAATCCCCAGACCCCAAGCAAAGACAAACTCCCTCCTATCTTGAGTCTCCCAGACATTCTGTCTGTACTTTCACTCTCTCTATGCCTTTAATTCCGCACACAGCCAAGGATCCTCTTGGTTGGTCCTGAAGGACCCTCCGTGGGGTCAGGCCTGTTGGTATCACTATCATATTAGCCTTTCAAAGGCAAAATAAAATATGATTCACAGGTATGAAAATATAAATTAAACCAACATTAGTAGCTGAAATATTTTTTACTTTATCATTTGAAAATAGAGCCAGTACTCATTATTCAGATTTGCATCTTTGCAAATAAGCCTATTCCCTAAAATTTATTTGTACCTCAAAATCAATACTCTTGGCACTTTCAGTCATTTGTAGACATGCACAGAGCAGCAAAAAATTTGAGTCACTTGACATGGACATTCTCAGCTGAGGCTAAACGAGGCAATGCTCTGTTTTCAAGTTTTAAAATTAGATTTTGTAACAAAAAAGTTTAAATAAACTAAACATTTGGAAGTAAAACACAAAAATAGTACAATTTACTTTTCATTTCAAATATTCATTGAATATTTCAGTAAATTTCCCTTTAGAAATGCACTCACTAACGGTTTTGAGTTTGTTCTTCCATAAGATATTCCAACCCAATAACGAACAAGTAGGAACCCTAATGATCATTTTTTTAAAAAATCTAATACTTAGTAAACTTTTTCCTTCATAAATTATAATTAAAAATAGTTTTTAACTCATTGTCTATATATTTCAAAATGTCCACCTACCAGCCAGTGTTTCCCAAAGCAATAGACACAGAACTCAGAAGAAGATTGCACTTAGATTCACTGAGAACTGCATCATGGTTTGCAGCAGGGGCAATCACCACAAACTCCCGCAATCCATACCTTAAAAAAAAAAAAAAAAAAGAATCACTGCTATTAAACAAGGAAAACTTCAGAGTACAAACATTTGTTATTTAAAAACTTGAAAAAATTTCCCTGAAGGAAGTTTAGCAGGTCACATCTGAACTACAGGTGTTTCTCTCTCTCTTTTTTTAATGGCAACTGACAATAACATGAATTTCCTTCATTTAGCAAAACACTTCCATTATTCACCTATTTCCTCTTTATTCTTGACAAATTAAAAGCAGTTTGCAGAATTCATACACACACACAAAAAGAACATTAACAGTTTTGCCTTAAAATTTTCCAAGACTTAAAGCTTGTTTTAATTAGCTGATAACATTAAGTCCACTGGTGTGAAAAGATAAAGTTGGATAAATTCCCTAAATGGTAGGGAATCAGCCATCATGTAGTTGTGCTAAGTGTGAGGACATGGTTTATTCAAGTATCCTAATTAACGATTTCTTGTATTCTTTTACTCAGTAACACATATTAGGTAGGCATCACGAAATATCAGAGAATCACTTACTCTTGCTACAATATCTTGCTATGAAAAATGAAAACTTCTCACTTAGTTGTCAAGTCCTTTATACAAATTTGTGGTCAAACTTTATAAAAATATAAGGTCAAGTTAGTGATTTTGCCCACTGAAAACTTCTGTTCTATTCACTCCTCAATGTATTTTTATTTAACGGCTTTTTTATGTTAATTTTTTTTAAGTTTATTTATTTGAAAGACAGAGTGAGCAGGGGAGAGGCAGACAGAGAGGGGGAGAGCGAGAACCACAAGCTAGAACCCACAAACTATGCAATCATTACCTGAGCCCAAGTCAGACGCTTAACCAACTGAGCCACCCAGGCACCCGTTTAATGACTTTTTTTAAAATAAAGTAATTTATGAAAGGGACTACTCATTTGCCTAATTTATTTTAACTCTGGATATGTAGAGTTGTGAATGCTTATTTTTATGAACATTCTCAAGAAGTCCCCCAGTGATAAAGATTACAAAATAAAAATAGTCCAACCCATAATCTGTTTCTTGTTTGGATGACAAAAATTCATTTCATCTTTTCACCTTCCCTCCACCCTCCTACTCCTGAAATCAAAAGTAGATATGCAGAAGCAGCATTCAATACTTGAAAGAACCCAGAGCTGTGACGTCTAAGCTCTAAAGGTCTTTAAAAATATACTTTTCTCTTTTTTTAATGTCCTTGTAAGAAATAAAACAAAACAGGTGAGCATTTCCCCACATGCCATCACCCATACTGTGCACCCAGTCAACAGTTCTTACTTACTCTTTCAGAAATATTATGTCCATGTACTCACCCTACCCTCAAATGAGATTATACTAAATACAGTTTCTGTACCTCCTTTTCAAATGCTAATCCCCTACTGATCAGTACTCTGTCTCCAGGTTTATGTGGTTGCAACAATACTACCACTCACTGTCTATGTCTACAATTGTAACTGTGGGCTAACCTCCCGTAAGTTGCTGGGTAAAAGAACATCTGTATCTTTAACACTGATAGCTGCTGCCTAACTATCTTCTCCCTCTCCACATACAAACTGTTCCATTGTACACTCCCAATAACAATAAATAAGCCAAACTGAACCGCTTCCTGTATATCTGCAATAAACTCACTTGTGTCCTCTATGCCTTTGTTTACTCTAACTGGAATGTTTCCCCTCATTTTATCAGTATCTGACTGATACTTTTTTGAAGATTTACCTCAAATACCATCCTGTCATTTCATTAAATATGTTCTCTTCTCCGAATTCTAATATGTTTTAAAATTTACTAGCATTATCTTTGAAAGATGAATATATACCACTGATTTACTTTCCATACTAGACCTACTTGAAGCCTGAGATGATGTCTTCAAGTAAGAAAACATTTAAATGGGGGTTTTAAAAAGTGAGCAAAACCAACAACAAAAAACAAGCAACCAGATTAAAAAGTGAACTAAGAACCTGAACAAACATTTCTCCAAAAAAGATATACAAATGGAATATAAGCACATGAAAAGCTGTGGGCAACGTGACTAATTATTAGGGGAATGTAAATCAAAACCACAATGAGATACGGCTTCACACCCACTAGGATGGCTCTTACAACAAGCAAAAAAAAAACCAAAACAGATAACAAGTGTTATTAGCAAGGATATGGGGAAATGAGAACCACTGAGCATGATGGATGAGAATGTGAAATAGTACACCCACTATGGAAAACAGTACAGTGATTCATCAAAAATTTAAACATAGAGTGACCAGCAATTCCTCATATGGGTATACACCTAGAAAAATTAAAAGCACAGACCCAAAGAGATACTTAAACGTGCCACAGCAGCTTATGCATTAGCCAAAAGGTAGAAATAACCTGAAGGCCTGTCAGTAGATGTACAGATACACAAAATGTGATGTATGCACACACTGAAATATTACTCGGCATTAAAAGGAAAACAAATTCTGATACATGGTACGACACAGATGAACCCTGAAGACTTGATGCTAACTGAAATAAGCCAGTTACAAAAGGATGAATACAGTAAGACTATACTTATATGAGGTACAAAGAGCAGTCCAACTTACATAGAACATAGGATGGTGGTTACCAGGGCCCAGGGCCCAGTGGAATTGTCATTTAATGGTTACAGAATTTCAATCTGTGCTGACAGCTCAGAGCCTGGGCCTGCTTCAGATTCTGTGTTTCCCTCTCTCTCTGTCCCTCCACTGTTGGCACTCTCAGTCTCTCTCTCTCTCTCTCAAAAATAAATAAACATTAAAAAAAATAAAAATTAAGAAAAAGGGTGGGAGATGCCTGGGTGGCTCAGTTGCTTCTGAGCATCTGACTCTTGATTTCGGCTCAGGTCATGATCTCATGGTTAGTGAAATGGAGCCCCGTGTCAGGCTCTGAAATGACAGCACGTAGCCTGCTTGGGATTCTCTCTCCCTCTCTCTCTGCCCCTCCCCCACTCTCAGGCTCTCACACTCTCTCACTCTCAAGACAAATAAGCTTAAAAAAAATTAGGTATGTATTTACTGACACAAAGGTGATCATGAAATGCTGAGAAGAATGTAGATCAGCATATGTATGGCAAAATCCAATTTATGAAAAAAATTCCCAAACTGAAAGCACAAAAATGCATATACATATAACAGACATACTCATAAAATACCCAGATGGACATATCCTGTATTTCTTGTATTAGTTAAGTATGAGATGCTTTAGCCCCCTTGTTTTGTGTGTGTAGACATAGGAGGGATGGGAAGGACAGAATGGGAAAGGTGAAGGGGGAATAAAATTATAAGAATCATTAATAAATCTTTATATATCCTACAATTTCTAGTCTAGTAATTTAAATGTATTAGGAGCTCAAATGTATAAACACAAATAAAAATCCTACTATGACAAGTTTTAATAACAGAACTGTTTTATCAGATTACATATGCATATACTAAATACTAAATTTAAATATAAATGTGCCTTAGCATCACATTTTCCAACAGAAAAAGGTAGGACAATCACTCATTTTTATCTATTTTAACATACATTTTTCATTCTTGCTCCAATAAATACTGAAAATAATGACAAATAATTAACTAGTACCTGATATACCTATTGTTTATCTTACAGAGGAAAATCATAAAAACATACCGTCAACTTTGAATGCTACCATTTTACATCTCTGACATGTAGAATTTCTTTCTTACTTTAGAAAGAAATATCTTCAGAGCCTCTTCAAATAGTATAAAGAATATATTCATAAAATACTGGATCACCAAAAACACTAATGATAAATAATAAAAAAATTTCTTGGGCATATTTAAATACCTAGCATATACAAAATACTTGAGAAAAAGGAGGTGATGAATAAACAGTTTCTTTTTTCACTTTTATCTTCCCAGAGATGCTTGGATACTGCAATCTTCATTTCTAATTTATATTCTATTCAGATTAATTCTGGTAAAATCTAGCAATTTTACACAGTATAGCTCCACTTCCTCCCCTCTTCCTCTGTGCAATATTGTCATATACATTACATGTTACATATATGTTATAAACCCAACAATGCAGTGTTACAATTATGGCTTAAACAATCTTATAGGGTTTTTAAAATTATTATTAAAAGAATATCCCTTTAGGGGGAGCCTGGGTGGCTCAGTCGTTTAAGCATTTGACCTCAGCTCAGGTCATGATCTCACAGTTCATGAGTTTGAGCCCCATGTTGGGCCCTGTGCTGACAACTCAGAGCCTGGAGCCTGCTTTGGATTCTGTGTGTTTCTCTCTCTGTCCCTCTCCTACTTGTACTCTCTTTCTCAGAAATAATAAATGAATAAACTTTATTTAAAAAAAAGAATATCTCTTTTCATTTACTGGAGTATTTCCAATGCTCTTCATTCCTTCCTGGGGATCCAAGTTATCTATCACCTCTTTCCTTTAATACTGCCTATTAGGTAGGTCTCTTGCAATGAATTCTGTCTTTATGACAGTGTTGTTATTTCATCTTTTTTTTTTTTTTATGATGGTTTTCCTAGACATAGAATTCTTGGCTGGTGTTTTTTTCTTTCAAAACTGAATGTATCACTGTGCTGCCCTCTGGTCTCCAATGTTTTCTGTGCAAACAGTATTGTTCTTTTGTACATAATGAGTCATTTTTGTCTTGCTTTCAAGATTCTCTTTGCTTTGGGCTTCAGCAAGTTGACAATAATGTGTCTAGATGTGGTTCCCTGTGTTTATCCCACTTGGAATTCATTGAGATTCCTGGGTCTATAAGTAAATGTTCTGTTTTGTTTTCATTGA
This sequence comes from Panthera tigris, assembly GCF_018350195.1. Classification (NCBI taxonomy): domain Eukaryota; kingdom Metazoa; phylum Chordata; class Mammalia; order Carnivora; family Felidae; genus Panthera; species Panthera tigris. The sequence goes on along the minus strand of NC_056667.1, from coordinate 125,504,011 downwards.
ATCTAGGGAAGTTTTTGGCCATTATTTCTTTGAGTATTTTTTTTCCCTGTCCCTTCTCTTCATCTGGGACTCCTATTATTACAAGTATGCTTTGGAACACCTGACAACGACCCACAGATCTCTGAAGTTCTGTTCACTTTTCTCTAATCTTTTTTCTTTCTGTTCTTCAGATTAGATAATTTCCACTAATCTTTCAAATCCACCAACTCTTTCTTCTGCCATCTCAGACCTGCTTTTGAGCTCATCTGATGAAAGTTTATTTCAGTTATACTTTTCAACTCTAGGGTTTCCATTCGGTTCTTCATTAGTTTTTACTTATTGAGATTTCCTATTTTACTCATTGGTAGCATATTTTTCATTCTTTGAATGTGTTTACAACTGCTTTGAAGTTATTGCTCAATCCAACATCCGGGCCCACTAAGAATAGTTTCTACTAACTTTTTTCCTACTTCCATACGGGTCACACTTTCTTGTATGGCCTTGTATATCTAGTAATTTGTGGTTAAAAACTACAATTAGATAATATATTGTAATAAAACCAAGTCCTGTTTAACTTTTTTGAAGGTTCTTTTTTGTATTTAGTAACGTGTCCAAATTTAAATTGTGCAATCTGTCTTTCCCAAGATGTTTAGCTACTGATGTCTCTATTCACTCATTTTATTCTTCTCCTGGCTCCCTAGGAGCTACGGACTGTCAATATAGCTTAGTAGTAAGCTAGTAATTGGGCACAGAATATGCTCAAACACCTGAGACCATCAGACTTTCACTTTCTGCTAACTGATCTGTTGGGGGAAAAGGGGCTGTATTTGAAGTTGCACCCAGTTCTCAAGTTTGGGCTCTCTTGCATCTCCCCTGCATGTTTGTAGTTTCCCTATCATATAGGGATGTGTGCGGAATGTATTCAAACTCTTCTATAGCTCTCATACATACAGTAGCTCCCTATTAAATTTCTGACTAATCCATCACTTGCTTTGAACCAGGACTGCAATCCTGGCCTAGTTCACATACAGGTTTTCCTCATCCACTCACTCAAGTCTGCTACTTTTAAGATGGCAGAGCCACAGGGTTTTTGCCCTCCACCTAGAATCAACTAACAGAACTGATGGTTCCATGACCAGCCTAGACTGGAAAGCCAGTTCTCACCAACACAGACTGAGAACAGGGCAGTAATAGGAATAGTCACAGGCAAAAGGGCCAGAAGATACACCCATCTTAACTGAAACTCTAGAAGTTTTTCAAAAATAAATGCTTCTCAATTTGTTGTCTGACTTTGTGCAATCCAGTACTCTAAAATGGTTTCCAATTTCTTTTCTTTTCTTTTTTTTCTGCAGAGGAGGAACTGCCAACTTATGTCATGTCACTGTTACCAGAAGTCTTCAGAACATTTTTGCTTTTGAAAGAATAAGAATATTTTATGGGTCCTTACAGCTATTCTAAAATACCGTTCTCTCAAAACTATCAGGTCCTTTTACACATAACTCTCTCTGTAGCCAATTAAAAAAATGCATTAAAATCACAACAATAAATATATTTTAAAAGCCATCATAATACTCAACTACACAACTTACAAGATTGTGGGCTATTTCTTTGTGTTGTTGCTGCTATTCCCTTAAAGTGTGGTCAAAGCTGAAGTTCGTCCAAACACTGGACTAGACAAAGGCAAAACCACAAAGACAAAATTTATCATGAATTAAACCCAGCTGTACTTTCAGTGTATTTTTCAAGCTCAGTAGAGCCTCCCAGGCATATAGCATTTATGCTCTCACTTTTTGTATTGTTCTCATATTGCTGCTGTAACAAATTACACAAAATCAGTGGCTTAAAACAAATTTATTATCTTACAGTTATATAGGTCAGAAGTCTGACAAAAGTCTCGCCACACTAAAATCAACTTGTCAGCAAGACTGTGTTCCATTTGGAAGCTCTAAAAGAGAATTCATTCCTTATCCCTCCCAGTTTCTAGAGGCTCCCCTCATTCCTTAGCTCCTGGCTGCCTTCTCCAAATCCAGCAATACAGGCCAAGTTCTCATATTACACTACTCAGACACTGACTCTCTTCTGCCTTTTTTCCACTTTTAAGAACTCCCGTGATTTCACTGGGCCCACCCTGATAATCGAGGACATATCTCCCAACCTTGAAGTCAGATGATTAGCAATCCTAATTCCATCTGCTCCCTTGATCCCTTCTTGCCATGTAACCTATGAAAGTAGACATCTTTAGGATGTAGGGAGGTTCATTATCCTGCCTACCATTCCTTCTTATTAAAACCTCTGCTCAGTAAAGACCTCATAAATTTACATTTAGGCATAAATGTCCCCTAGGTTAACATCTTTATCATTTTCAGGGCTACTTATTTTATAAGGAGTAACAATAAAGGGAATAAACCTCTATTGATGGTTTCAGAAATCAGCCATTAGAAGATAAAGGACAAGTATATAAGGAGGTAGACAGAAGTATCCAAGAGACCACATCATTAAGATCAATTACCTTGACTAGACCACAAAAATTGATCATGTCCACATATCTTTTAAAAACCAGTTTTATAAAATAACCTTTAAAAAGTTAAACAGGCTTAGAGCAAATCTGGCAGGTGCCTGATATAAAAATTGAAACTGCAAGATTTCAAAGTACTGGACAAATAAACTATCAGAACTAAGCATTTGCCATAAATGCCAAAATTCTACTCTCTAAACTTTGATTTGAAAATGTAAGTTAATCTTATATTAGTTTTATCTCATTCTGACAGGGTCCACCTATGCTAACTGTATATGTACACAATGTATAAATTATTTTCCATAAGTTTTCAAATTTTCAATGTCATTGTTTTAGTACTACCTTTAGTTTTTTAAAAAGGAAAATGCTTATAGGTGAATACTTCTGTGTATGTTATTCTTCAAGTGGTAAGAGAAGCATGACAAGTAAATAATAGTCTTGAAAACTGCAGAATTTTAAACAATTATAATTTTAAAATTCTATTTAAAAAAACAAGTATAAGAATATTATAAAATCTTAAGTTGTCATTATCAACGCTCTGCTGCTATACTTGCAGGTTTTAAATTCTTGATTTAAGCACTACCATCTCTACAAATGCTCTTGTTCTGACTTGAATGTCTTTTTAAACAACTTTACCTGGTTTATTCTCACTGTCTATCAGGATTCAAGTGAGGTAGTACCTCTTCTGAAAACAATTTCCCAACATGACCTGGATTAAAAGGAGGCACCTCCTATGAGTTTGAATCAAGCCCAGTGCTGCCTTCCATGACACCATTTATCAATAATGCTGCCACTGTTCCCTTATCTAGCCTCCTACTAATCCCAAAGTGTACTAAGCTAGGGATCATATTGTATCCTTGGTATCTCAGTATCTGGCTCACAGTAAATGTTTAAAAATAATGTTTGCTGGATTAGAAAAAATACATATCCCTTTAATACAATTAATTTTCAAATAATTCTCAAAAGTTTGATTGGTGGCCTTCTAACCTTTACGAAAGATCAAATTTTTAAAAATGGAAGCAGTGTGGCACACTGGCAAGACACAGACCCTCCCCTTCCCCCCAAACACACCTAAATACCTTATAAAATATGACAATGTTTAAAAATACAGAGCTGAACTGCAAGGTTGCCTGGGTGGCTCAGTCGGTTAAGCATCTGACTTCATCTCAGGTCATGATCTCGCCTTTCCCAAGTTTGAGCCTGTGAACCCTGTGAGCCCTGAGTTGGGGGGCTCTGTGCTGAAAGCTCAGAGCCTGAAGCCTGCTTCAGATTCTGTGTCTGCCTCTCTCTCTCTCTGCCCCTTCCCCCCTTGCGCTCTCCTTCTCTCAAAAATAAATAAACATTAAAAAAAAATCTGCGAATACCATGTATTTTATCCTAGTAGTGACAATGTGAATTATGTAACTCTGAGACTGATAAGGTATACCCAGTCCAGGGGAGGTAGTCTCGGGCATGCATCCAGGCTAGGCTATGTCTAAGAATACCCCAGCCTCATAACAAATATAAATAAAGTCTGGAAACTATAATTTCAGAAGCACATTACTCAGGTATTACCCTCCACTATATCCTTGTTTATAAAGCACTGGGAATAGGAAGCTGCCTATCTTTTCAATGATGTCATCAATCTCTCCACAAACCATCTTCCTTCTATAACCTACAGATTGATTCAAGCACTGTATGTACATGACTTTCCATCAACCCAAGCAACACAGAGGTGGTAATGTTCTGAATGGCCCCTCAGGGATATGGGTGTATATATCAGGCAAGAAACTGGAACTGAGACTTCTGCTTAAAGCCCAAACCCCAAAAGGGACCACTACTTCAATGAAATGAAAACTTCACGCCCAGAACGTTTGCATGGAAAATTCTACCAGACATTCAAAGATAACATCAATTTTACACAATCTCTTCCAGAAAACAGAACAAAATACTTCCCAACTCATGTTATAAGGTCAGCGCTTCCCTGATATCAAGATAAAGTACAGTAGTCCCTTATCAATGGGCAATACATGCCAAGACTTCCAGTAGATGCCTGAGACCACGGATAGTACCAAACTGTACATAGACTTTTTTCCTATACACACACATGACAAATTTATAAATGAAGCACAGTAAGAGATCAGTAACAATAACTAATAATATAACAGAACAATTATACTGTAATAAAAGTTTTGTGAATGTTCTCTCTCTCTCTAAATATCTTATTGTACTATACTCTCTCTTCTTGTGATGGGAGATGATAAAACGCCTACATGATGAGATCAACTGAGATGAATGATACAGGCATTCTGACATAGTACTAGGCTGCTAATGACCTTCTGATACATCAGAAGATCATTTGCTTCTGGACTGCAGGTGACCTGAGGGAGCCGAAACCATGAAAAGCAAAACTGCAGGAGGATAGTGGGGGTACTACTGTATATGATAACTACAAACCAATATTCCTCATTAATACAGTCATTAAAGTCCTCAACAAAATAACAGCATATCAAATCCGGCAATACATATAAGCACAAATACAAATTATACCACGAAAAAGTGTGGTTTATCTTGGGAACATATAGTTAGATATCCAAAAATCAATGTAAAGAAACACCATATTAAAAATCTAAAGAAACAAATCATCGTATCAATTTAAGCAGAAAAAGCATTTGACAAAATTCAACATCCATTCATGACAAAAACTCAGCAAACTAGAAACAGAATTTTCTCAACCTGATAAAGAGCATCCATGAAAAATCTACAGCTAGCAGTACACTTAATGGTCAAGGACTAAATGTTTTCCCTCTGAGATCAGGAACAAGGCAAAAATGTCCACTCTCACCACTCCTATTCAGTATTTTAGTGGAAGTTTTAGCCAGTTTAAAAAAGCAAGACACAGGCAGCTCTTTCTGCCCATGGGTCCTGTCCCCATGCTTTAATAAAATCACCTTTTGCACTAAAAAAATAAAAAGGTGAATTATAAATAAAAAGGCAAGAAACAAAAGGGATTGTAAAGAAAGAAATAGAACTATACCTGTTTCACAGATGTGACTATTTACCTGGAAAACCAAAAAGACACTACAAAACTCCTCCTACAACTAATAATTGGATTTCATAGTCATGGAATACAAAATGAATGCACAAAAATCATATTCCTATATACTAGCAACAAAGAGCTGGAAAGAAAAAAATTTTTAAATACCGTAACGATAGCGCCTAAGAAAAAAGAAAGCAATAATTATGTATAAATCTGATAAAACAAAGAGAAGGAGCTAAGGTGGCAGAGTAGTAGGAGGACCCTATGCTTGCCTCTTCCCTTGAACACAGATAAATATCAAATGATTCTGTACAATCAATCTGAGGACAGAACAAAATGCACAACCAGAGAGAGACAAGAGGCAACATCATCAAAGTTAGGAGGAGCAGAGACATGTTTTGGGGGAGAACAGCACTATGGAGGGGGAGGGAGCCCTGGTCACAGAGAGAGGCAGGACAGGTGAGAGACAGAGAGAGAGGGAGGGAGGGAGGGAGGGAGGGAGAGAGAGGGAGGGAGGGAGGGGTACACACAGGGGATCACACAAGGAAAACACTTCCTCAAAGCCACTGACTGGGAAAAGGAGAGGGGCTGATTACCATGAGTTTTTATAACCAGTGGAGCTCAAAGACTAGAGTTTTAGAAGTCTATGCCATGGCTGATACTGAGCCCTGAGGGTGCTGCAGTGCTCCTGTGGAGAAGGAGGGCAGAGAGCCCAGGAACAGATGGTGCAATCTGAGGATCCCCTGGGAAGCAGTGGGAGAGATGGCTCCCCTTTCTTGGAGCACATCTGGAAGAGGTAGCATTGCCTCTCCAGAGACAAAAGAGCCAGCAGATACCATTACACTCCCCTACCCCTCTGCTCCTATGGAGAAGGAGGGCAGAGAGCCTGGGAGCAGATGGCACGATCTAAGGTTCCCTTGGGAAGCACTGGGAGAGATGTTTCCCCCTTTGTAGAGTACATCTGGGAGAGGTGGCATTGCCCCTCCAGAGACAGAAGAGCCAGCAGGTGCCATTATGCTCCCCTACCCCTCAGCATAGGTACAGAGACACTGGCTGAGGGTGGCTAATCTGGACAGCAGCTCTTTGCTGAACTTTACTCCAAACTCCACAGCCTTGTGCTTTTGTTGAACTGCCACTCTGGGACAAACTTGCATCAGTCCCAGCATGGCAAAACCCTCTCTAGAGAACCAGCACAGGTCCTTGCCACAGCAATTCCCTAAAATCTGGAGTTTTAAAACTCAGCTGGCATGGCTAGGAAAAACATGTATGCACCACCCTGCCAAGCAAGAAGATGGCTCAGACACAGGGCAAAGGTAGCGACGTTGAGGGAAGCTTGGGACACACAAGGGGAGATTGCTTGCCATCTGGGAGGGCTTCCTGAATAGCAGTGAGCACGAACTCCGCTCTCAGGGATAAGGGAGAGGGCTGGCGCCGTTTCTCACTCCTGGACCTCAGCATAAACTAACCTCAGTAAGCAGACAGTACCAACAGTGGCAGCACCTAAACTATTTACATCAAGACCCACTCCCCTGCACTCTACAGGTGCTGCTTTTCTTGGGCAAGTGTTCCTGAGAACCAGAGCAGTGACCCCTGCCCCCAGAAGACCAGCACAAACCTCCTGTATGTCTACTGACTACAGAGTTCTGTAAAACTTCAGCTCTAGTGGGAAAAGCATCAGGTCTCTTTTAACAAGCACAACAGAACATGCCTAATTAAAACTTGCCATACTCTAGCCAAAGTCCAGTCACTCCCTACTATATGCAAGGAGAAACTCTGCAGAGGACTGACCTAGGGAAAGAGCAGCCAAAACACTGCAGCACAGTGCACACAGCATACACCAGAGACACTTCCCTGAAATACCAGGCCCTGGACAGTATAAGACCTCTTCATAGAGCCATTACTCTCTGGAGCAAGAAACATAACAAGCTTTCCTAACACACAGAAGAAGACAGAGACCTAACACACAGAATATGGACACAGGGATCATGGCCAGGGATCTAATCAAAACAGATACAAGTAATATGCCTGATCCAGGATTTAAAACAACGTAAAGATACTAGCGGGGCTTGACAAAACATAGAAGACACCAGAGTCCCTTACCTCAGAGATAAAAGACCTAAAAACTAGTCAGGCTGAAATGAAAAGTGCAATAATTGAGATTCAAAACCAACTAGATATAAGGACCACACGATGGAAGAAACAGAGGAAGGCATAAGTGATATAGAAGATAAAATTATGGAAAATGATGAAGCTGAAAAGAAGAAAAGAAAAATACCAGCATACAAATCCAGGAGGCACTGAGAACTCTCATCAACATCAATAAAAGCAGGCCAACATCAAGACATAGCATAAATCTGCAAAACCAGAGATAAAGAAAAAAGTCCTAAAAGCAGCAAGACAAAAGAAGTTCCTAACTTACAAGGAAAGTTTTTAAAAATAAGGTTAGCAACAGATCTCTCCACAGAAACTTGGCAGGCCAGTTACCCATGTGCTGAATGAGAAAAATATGCAGCCAAGAAAACTATCCAGCAAGGCAGCCATTCAGAACAGAAAGAGAGATAGTTTCCGAGATAAACATAAGCTAAAGGAGTTCATGACCACTAAATCAGCCCCGCAAGGGAACTCTTTGGGGGTGCCTGGGTGGCTCAGGGAGTTAAGCGTCCAACTTTGGCTCTGGTGATGTTCTCGCTGTTAGTGAGTTCGAGCTACACTTTGGGCTCTGTGCTGAGAGCTCAGAGCCTGGAGCCTGCTTCGGATTCTGTGCCTCCTTCTCTCTCTCTCTGCCTCTCTCCTGCTCACACATGCACTCATGTGCTGCGCTCGCTCTCTCGCTCTCTCTCTCTCAAAAGTGAACATTAAAAAAAATTTTTTTTACATAAAGGGAACTCTTTGAGTGGGAAAGACAGACCAAAAGCACCAAAGATTAGAAAAGAACACATAAAATCTCCAGAAACAACAATAAAACAAAAAACAATAAAATGGCACTAAATTCCTATCTATCAACAATCACTCTTAATATAAATGGACTAAATGCTCCAATCAAAAGACATAAGGTGTCAGAATGGATTAAAAAACAAGACCCATCTTTGTGCTGCTTACAAGATACTCATTATAGACCTAAAGACACCTGCAGATTGAAAGTGAGGGGATGGAGAACCATTTATCATGTTAATGGACATCAAAAGAAAGCTGGAGTAGCCATACTTATATCAGACAAACTAGATTTATTTTAAAAAATTTTAAGTTTTTTTAATGTTTATTTTGGAGAGACCAAGTGAGACAGAGCATGAATAGGGGAGGGGCAGAGAGAAAGGGAGACACAGAATCCGAAGCAGGTTCCAGGCTCTGAGCTGTCAGCACAGAGCCCAACACGGGGCTCGAACCCACAAATTGTGAGATCATGACCTCAGCTGAAGTCAGATGCTTAACCGACTGAGTCACCCAGGCGCCCCAGACAAACTAGATTTTAAACCAAAGACTACAGCAAGGGATGAAGAAAGGCACAATATCATAATAAAGGGGTCTACCCAACAGGATCTAACAATTGAAAATGTTTATGTCCCCAACCTGACAGCACCCAAATATATAAAACAATAAATAACAAACATAAAGGAACTCATTGATAATAATAAAATAAGAGTAGGGAACTTTAACACCTCACTTACATCAGTGGACAGATCATCTAAGCAGAAGATCAACAAGGAAACAATGGCTTTGAATGACACACGGGGCCAGATGGACTTAACAGACATATTCAAAAATTTCATCCTAAAGCAACAGACTACACATTCTTTTTGAGTGCACAAGGGACATTCTCCAGAACAGATCACACACCAGGTCACAAATCAGGCCTCAACCCGTACAAAAAGACTGAGATTATGCCATGCATGTTTCCCAACTACAGCACTGTGAAACTTGAAATCAACCACAAGAAAATATTTGGAAAGACCACATATACATGGAGGTTAAAGAATGTCCTACTAAAGAAAGAATGGGTTAACCAGGAAATCAAAGAATAAAAAACAAACAAACAAACATGGAAACATACAATAATGAAAACACAATGATCCAAAACCTTTGAGACACAGCAAAAGCAGTAATAAGAGGAAAGTATACAGCAATACAGGTCTACTTCAAGAAACAAGCAAGATCTCAAATATGCAACCTAACCTTACTCCTAAAGGAGCTAGAAAAAGAAAAACAAATAAAGCCTAAAGCCAGCAGAATAAAGAAAATAATAAAGAATAGAGCAGAAATAAATGTCAAAGAAACAAAACAAATCAAACAAAAGAAATCAAAAACCGTACAACAGATCAAAGAAACCAGGAGCTGGTTCTCTAAAAGAATTAATAAAATTGGTAAAAACCCCGAGTCATATTTATCAAAAACAAAGAGAAAGGACCCCAATAAATAAAATCACAAATAAGAAAGAAGAGATCACAACCAACACTACAGAAATACAAACAATTATTAGAAAATATTATGAAAAATTATATGTCAATGAACAGGGCAATTTTCAAGAAATGGATAAATTCCTAGAAATATATAACCTCCCAAAACTGAAATAGGAAGAAATAGAAAACCTGAACAGACTCATAACCAGCAGAGAAATTGAATTAGTAATCAAAAATCTCCCAACAAAGAAAACTCCAGGGCCAGATGGCTTCCGAAGGAATTCTACCAAACATTTAAAGAAGAGTTAGTACCTATTCTCAAACTGTTCCAACAATAGAAATGGAAGAAAAACTTTCCATCTCATTCTGAGGCCAACATTACCTTGATTCCAAAACCAGACAAAGACCCCACTAAAAAAGAGAATTACAGGCCAATATCCCTGATGAACATGGATGCAAAAATTCTAAACAAAATATTAGCAAATTGAGTCCAACAGTACATTAAAAAATCATTCACCACGATCAAGTGGGATTTCTTCCTGGGCTGCAAAGGTAGTTCGATATTCACAAATCAATCAACATGCTATACCACATTAATAAAAAAAAAAGGATAAGAACCATAAATCCTCTCAACAGATGCAGAAAAAGCCATTTGTTAAAGTACAGCATCCATTCTTAATAAAAACCCTCAACAAAGTTAAGGATAAAGGGAACACACTTCAACATCATAAGGGCCATATACAAAAAACCCACAGCTAATATAATCCTCAATGGGGAAAACTGGAGAATTTTTTCCTCTACGGTCAAGTACAAGACAGGGATGCCTATTCTCACCATTGTTAGTTAATAAATTACTGGAAGTCCTAGTCTCAACAGTCAGGTAACACAAAGAAATCAAAAGCATCCAAATTGGCAAGGAAGAAGTCAATCTTTCATTATTTGCAGATGACATGATACTCTGTAGAAAACCCCAAAGACTCCCACCAAAAATTGCTAGAACTGATACACGAATTTAGTAAAGTTGCAGGATACAAAATCAACGTACAGAAATCTGTTGCATTTCTAAACACTAATAATGAAGCAGCAGTAAGAGACATCACAGAATTGATCCCATATACAACTGCACCATAAACCGGAAGATACCTAGGAATAAACCTAACCAAAGAGGTAAAGATGTGTACTCTGAAAGCCATACAACACTTATGGGAGAAACTGAAAATGACACAAAGAAATGGTAAAACATTCCATGCTAATGGATTAGAAGAACAAATACTCTTGAAATGTCTTTGCTATCCAAAGCAATCTACACATTTAATGCAATCCCTACCCAAAACACCAACATTTTTCACAGCACTAAAACAAACAATCCTAAAATTTGTCCAGAACCACAAAAGACCCTAAATGGCCAAAGCAATCTTGAGAAAGAAAAGCAAAGCTGGAAGCTTCACAATTCCAAACTTCAAGTTACATGACCAAGCTGTAGTGATCAAGACAGTATGGTACTGGCAAAAAAACAGATACATAGATCAAAGAATGGAATAGAAAATCCAGAAATGGATTTGGATTTCCCAAAACTATATGTCAACAAATCTTCGACAAAGCAGGAAAGAATATTCAGCGGAAAAAAGTCTCTTCAACAAACGGTGTTGGGAAAACTGGACAACAACATGCAAAAGAATGAAACTGGACCACTTACTTATACTATACCCAAAAATTATTCCAAAAGGGATGAAAGACCTAAATGTGAGATAGAAGAACATCAAAATCCTAGAGAACACAGGCAGCAACCTCTCTGACATCAGCCGTGGCAACTTTACTTAGATACGTCTCCTGAAGAAAGGGAAACAAAAGCAAAAATGAACTACTGGGACTTCATCAAGATAAAAGCTTCTTCATAGCAAAGGAAACAATCAACAAAACTAAAAGGCAACCTTTGAACTGAAAGAAGGTATTTGCCAATGACATACCCAATAAAGGGTTAGTATCCAAAATCTATAAAGAACTTATCAAACCCAACACCCAAAAAACAAATAACCCAGTGAATAAATGGGCAAAAGACATGAAAAGACACTTTTCCAAAGAGGACATCCAGATAGCTAACAGACATATGACAAAATGCTCAACATCACTCATCATCAGAGAAATACAAATCAAAACCACAATGAGATACCACCTCATACCTGTCAGAATGGCTAAAACGAACAACTCAGACAACAGAGGTTGGCAAGGATGCAGAGAAAGAGGAACCCCTTTGGCACTGCTGGTAGGAATGCAAACTGGTGCAGCCACTCTGGAGAACAGTATGGAGGCTCCTCAAAAAATAAAAAATAGAACTACCCTCCGACCCAGCAATTGTACTACCAGGTATTTATCCAAAGGATACAGGAGTGCTGATTCGAAGGGGTACATGCAGTCCAATGTTTACAGTAGCACCACTGACAATAGCCAAATTATGAAAGGAGCCCAAATGTCCATCAACTGATGAATGGATAAAGATGATGTGGTTAGACTCAGTGGTCTAAAAGAATTAGGGGTGCCTGGATGGCTTATTCGGTTAATTGTACGACTTCAGCTCAGGTCATGATCTCACAGTGCATAGGTTCAAGCCCCACATCAGGCTATGTGCTGACAGCTCAGAGCCTGGAGCCTGCTTCAGATTTTATGTCTCCCTCTCGCTCTCTGACCCTCCCCCAGTCATGCTCTGTCTCCCTTCCCTCTCTCAAAAATGAATAAAAGTTAAAAAAAATTTTTTTTTAAAGAATGAAATCTTACCATTTGCAACAACATGGATGGAACTAGAATGTATTATGCTAAGCAAAGTAAGCCAGTCAGAGAAAGACAAACATCATGATTTCACTCATATGTGGAATTTAAGAAACAAAACATAAACATAGGGGAAGGGAAGCAAAAATACGATAAAAACAGAGAGAGACACAAACCATAAGAGACTCTTAAATACAGAGAACTGAAGGTTGCTGGTGGGGTGTTGGGTGGGGGGATGATGGGCTAAATGGGTGATGGACATTAAGGAGGGCACTTCCACATTAATGAGCACTGGGTGTTGGGATGTGCACTGGGTATTATATGTAAGTGATAAATCAGTAAATTCTATTCCTGAAATCATTATTATATGTTAACTAACTTGGATTTAAATAAAATTTAAAAAAAAGAAAGAAATGGGCAGAAGACATGAGTAGACAATTTGCCAAAGAAGACATACAGACGGCTAATAGACATGTGAAAATATTCTCAACATCACTCATATCAGGGAAATACTAATGAAAAATTACAATGAGGCATCACCTCACACATGTCTAAATGACTAAAATTAACAACAAAGAAAACAACAGATGTTGGTGAGGATGTGGAAAAAGGAGGACCTTCTCACACCGCTGGTGGGAATGTGAACTAGTACAGCCACTCTGAAAAACAATATGGCGGCTCCTCAAAAAGTTAAAAATAGAACCTACCCTACAATCCAGCAATTGAACTACCAGGTGTTTACCCAAAGGATACAAAAATACTGATTTGAAGAGACACATGCACCTCAATGTTTATAGCAGCATTATCAACAAAAGCTAAATTATGGAAAGAACCCAAATTTCCATCAACTGATGAATGGATAAAGAAGATGTGGGAGATATAGATAGATATAGATACACACACACACACACACACACACACACACACGAATATTACTCAGCCATCATTAAGAATGAAATCTTACCACTTGCAAAGACTTGGATGGAGCTAGAGTGTATAATGCTAAGCGAAGTAAGTCAGGGAAAGACAAATACCATGTGATTTTACTCATATGTAGAATTTAAGAAACAAAACAGATGAACATAAGGGGAAAAAAAGAGGCAAACCATAAACTAGACTCTTAACCATAGATAACTGCTGGAGGGGAGGTGGGCTAGATGGGTGATGGGTATTAAGGAGAGCACCTGTGATGAGTACTGGGTGTTGTATGTTACTGATTAATCATTAAATTCTACTCCTGAAACTACTGTTACAACATATGTTAATTAAATGGAATTTAAATAAAAACTTGGGGGAAAAAAATCTAACAAAACATACAGGATCTATATGCTGAAAACAGTAAGACACCGATGAAAGAAATCAAAGAAGACCTAAATAACTGGAGAGACTATGTTCATCAAATGAAAGAGTCAGCATAGTAGAGATATCAGCTTTCCTTAAACTGTCTAAAGATTTAAGGCAATTACAATAAAAATTCCAGCAGAACTTTTTGTAGATATAGATAAACCAATTCTAAAACGTAAATGGAAAAGCAAAGGAGCTAGAAAAGCCAAAACAACTTTGCAAAGGAGGAATAAAGTTGTAAAGTCACACTAATTTCAAGACTTATAACAATAAAACTAGAGAAACCAAGAGCATCCAGACATATACCCACATAAATACGGCCAAATGGTATTTGACAAAGGTGCAAAAGTCAGTCAATAGAGAAAGGAAGCTCTTTTCAACAAATGATATTGGAACAAATGAACATTCATTTGCAAAAAAGGAACCCTGACCTAAACCTCATACCTTACACAAAAATTAACTTGAAATCGATAACAGATATACATACAAACTGTAAAAGTTTTAGAATAAAACACAGGATTAGCCACATGGTAAAGTTAACATCACTAGCGATTAAGTCATATTGATAACATGTCCTTCTGATACGATATGATGAAAATGGCAATTCACCTCTGTGGTATTCTTTCCAAAATCCCACAACCCAAGTATAACCATAACAAAAAGAGACACACCCAAACTGAAGGACATTTAACAAAATACCTGACCCAAACTCCTTAAATCTGTAAAGAAGATAAAAATTAAGGAAATACAGATGTTTTCAAAGACCAGAGACTAAACAAACTAAGGAGACATGATGACTAAATGCCTGGATCCTAAAACAACTTCAGTGGAAAAACTAGTTAAATAACAAGGGAGCAATGTTAGTTTCTCAGTTCTGACACACGTATCATGGTGATATAAGCTATTAACAGTAAGGGAAACTGGTTGAAGGTATAGCAGATCAGTCTGTACTATCTTTGCAACTTTCTGTAAATTGAAAAAAATCAAAATTGTTTTGAAGTTTTCTTTGTTTTTGTTTTTGTTTTGTTTTGTTTTTTAAGTAGCAGAAACCTCTGTACCCTGGGGCAAAGAGTTCTTAAACACAGCATGAAACATGACCCATAAAGTAAAATACTGATAAACTGATAGGACAATACATCTATTAGAATACATCTAAAATAAAAAATACTGACATTGAGTGTTGATGAAGATGTAGAGCAACTAAAACTCTCATACATTGCTGGTGGGAATGCAGAATTGTTCAGTCCCTCGGGAAATCAGTTTGGCCATTTCTGTTTTTCCTTTTTTTTAATTAAGTTTTTATTTTAATTATAGTTAACATACAATGTTATACTAGTTTCAAGTGTATAGTGATTCAACAATTCCATACGTCACCCAGTGCTCATCATGACAAAAGCACTCCTGAATCTCCATCACCTATTTCATCCATCCTCCCACCAACCTCTGGTAACCATTGGTTTGTTCTCTATAATCAAGCATCTGTTTTTCGGTTTTTCTGTTTTTTTTCCCCTTTGCTCATTTGTTTTGTTTCTTAAATTCCATGAGTGAAATCATATGGTATTTGTCTTATTTCATTTAGCATTATATCCTCTCTCTCTCCATCTATGTTGTTGCAAATGGCAAGGTTTCATTCTTTTTTATGGTTGAATAATACCAGTGTCTGTGTGTGTGCACCACACACACCATATCTTCTTTATCTGTTCTTCTATCAATGGACACTTGGGCTACTTTCATATCTTAGCTATTGTAAATAATGCCGTTATAAACATAAGGGTGCATGTATCCATCCCTTTGAATTAGTGTTTCTATTTTTAGGGGGTAAATACCCAATAGTGTGATTACTGGATTGTAGGGTAGTTCTATTTTTAACCTTTTGAGGAACCCCCTACTGTACTCCACAGTGGCGGAACCAGTTTACATCCCCACCAAAAGTGCAAGAGGATTCCTTATTTCTCCATATCCTCACCAACACTTACTGTTTCTCGTGATTTTGACTTTAGACATTCGGACAGGCATGAGATGCTATTCTCATTGTAGTTTTGATTTACATTTCCTTGATGATGAGTATCTTTTCATGTGTCTGTTGGTTACCTGGGTGTCTTTGGAGAAATGTCTGTTCATGTCTGCACATTTTTTAATTAGAATATTTATTTTTTGGGTGTTGAGTTGTACCAGCTTTTTATATATTTTTTATACTAATCTTTATCAAATATGTCATTTGCAAATATCATCTCCCATTCTGAGTGTTTCCTTTTAGTTTTGTTGGCTGTTTCCTTCACAGTGCAGAAGCTTTTTATTTTGATGCAGTCCCAATAGTATATTTTGGCCACTTCTTATAAAGTTAAAAATATGCACCTACCATATGACTAGCAATCTCACCCTAGGCATTTATCCCAGTGAACTAAAAATGTACTTTTATACAAAAATCTGTTCACAAATATTTATAACAGCTCTATTCATAAATGCCTAAACCTAGAGGTGCCTGGGTGGCTCAGTCAAACATCTGACTCTTGATTTCAGCTCAGGTCATGATCTCACAATTCGTGAGATCGGGCCCCACACTGGGATCTGTGCTGACAGCAGGAAGCTTGCTTGGGATTCTCTCTCTCCCTCTCTCTCTGCCCCTCCCCTGCTCACAAACTCTTTCTCTCTCTCTCTCTCTCAAAAATAAACTTTAAAAATAATAAATATAAATGCCCAAACCTAAAAACAACCCTAATGTCATTCAAGGAGTGAATGAATAAACAAACCAGTATATATCCAGACAACAGAATACTGCTCAGCAATAAAAAGGAACAAACTATTGATACAGAATTACTTCAAAGGATCTCAAAAGCATTATGTTGAGTAAAAGAAACTAGTCTCAAATAGTTACTACATAATTCCATCTCTATGACATTCTTAAAAGGAAAAAACTATCAAAACTAAAAATATATCAGTGATTGCAGGAAATTATAATGGACAAGAAGAGCTTTTTGGGAAGTTACAGAACTGTTCTATATTCTGATTGTGGCGGTAGTTTTAAGAAACCTATACATAGGAACATGTGTGTGACTGGGTTGGGTAAGCATCTAACTTAGTTTGGGCTCAGGTCATGATCTCATAGTTCATGAGATCAAGCCCCATGTCAGGCTCTGTGCTGACACTGCCCTGTCTCTCTGTCTCTCTGTCTCTCTGCCCCTTCCCTGCTTGTGCTGTCCCTATCTCTCTCAAAATAAATAAATACACATTTAAAACAAACAAAACCCTATACATATGTGTTGAAGTTCAATGAACTATTCATCAAAAAAAGGTTAATTTAACTATATACTAATTTTAACTAAAAATTTTTTAAAGTAAATGTAAAGGTTAAAAAAGCTAACAAGAGATTTTCATTAATATATAAAAAGAAATAGATCACTAACATGTACTGCATTAATACATAGAAAGATTTCACTCACTCATTCAATAACTATTTTTAAACTAAAAAATATGTGTCAAACACAATTTTGGGAAATAAATATTAAACAGTTGATCAGAATGAATATATTTTGCCTATGGAATGGACATGAATTGGGGGGGACCAGTTGTCAAAGTGTATGGGTTATACACTGCTCCCTCAAAATACATGTCTATCTAGAAGCAAAAAAAAAAAAAAAAAAAAGGTTGAACAGAGATTTTATAACAGCATTCAAATTTTGATAAACACATTATGTACCACTATCTTACTAAATCATCACAATTATTCTTAAAGGTACATATTATTTATTACTCTGTCTTTATGAACATAGAAACCAACTCAGAAAAATTGCCCAAAACTGAAAATAAGTACTTGAGCTAGAAATTCAACATAAGTATGTCTCATTCACTGTCTGCCCAAACAGTAGGTGTTCAATTAATGGTAAATGAGGTGAATGAGTGAGTACATGCAAAATCATGTTCTATGACACCATGCTGCCTTCCGGTCTTTTGCCATTTTAAATGTATATATTCACATTTTAAAAGATCCGAAGAGAATCTGGATTGATTACATTAAATGGCAATTTATTAAATTCCTCTTATACTTGTTTAAATTCAGTTTTTAAAAGTTCACACTAAAATGACAGGCATATTTATGAAACAATATACAGTTTATTTGCATTTGCAATTAGTTTTCTTTTTTTTTTTTAAGCAAGCTACATAGTCTACTTGCTATAGTAATCACACTGAAATGAAGAAAAAAAGAAGCAAAGAAATTATCATTTTCCCCTTTATTGAAATTCTTCAATAAAAAATCAAGAGACCAACTCATACCAACAGACTAACATAAAACCAGTATATAAATGTATTTTACCTAGGTGTCCTTTCTTGACCATACACTCATACTTGAGACATTTTGGTAGTGGTATGCTTCAATACCACCCCTACCAAAATGAGATAAAGACCTTTTAAGTGTGATGTACCTCTTATATTAATCCATCACATTTATAATTTAGATATGATGAGTTATGATGTTATCATGTAACTGAGATCAACATTTTATTTCAATTTAATTTCCAACAATACACATTAAGTTTTCTACAGTAAGTAAATGTTTCATGCTAGTCATCAGAATTATAGTTAGGCTCTACCCTAGATAATGAAACAAACTGCAGAAAAGAATAAACAGCAGGCCTGTGACTACTATCCTTAGAATGGCCTGCTTGCAAGGCTGACCTTTGGCAGGCACCTAGGAATTTGGATTTGGAGAAGGTTCTCAAAAAACTCTTCAATAAGAGTTACTGTGCTTAAACTACACAATGTGGTTTATGTTGAACACCAGCTTTTCTTCTGGGAATCTGAAATTTTGTTATGTACCGGTCAGAAGGTGCCAGCCCCCAAATACAAACCCTGAAAGCTGAGCCGCTAACAACCTTCGTTGGTAGATGTTTCATATGTGTTGTTACAACTTATTGTTAAGGGAATTTAAGTATATCCTGAGTAACTCCCATCAGGAAAGGATTCAAACACTTCCTCCAACTTTGCCTCAGGCACCTTTTCTCTAGATTGATATTGTTAGCATAATAAATCATAGTAAGTGTAACCTCGGGCTGAGTTCTATTCATCCTCCTGACAAATCACTGAACCTGGGGGAGGTCTTGGGGTCTCCCAACACACACACTAAAAGTTACCTGAGTAAAATGTATACTTACCATCTTACCAGGCAATGTGCTCTCGGAGGAAAGTCATTATTCATACACAACAAATCTTGCATAGACTGTGGAATAACATCTACAAAAACATTTCATAATGAAAAAATTAGTATGTTCATTCTAAGGCAAAATTTTGTAACATGATTTAAAAAAATCGTATTACATAACACGTCTTGCTAGTCCATATAGTTATGCAATTGCTTAAAGATTTATATCTAGGGCTATCTCTAAGATTTGGGGTGAAAAAGGTGTCCTTCTCATGGGGGCCTGGGTGGCTCAGTTGGTTAAGCATCCGACTTCAGCTCAGGTCATGATCTCATGGTTTATGAGTTTGAGCCCTGCATTGGATTCTGCTGATAGCTCAGAGCCTGGAGCCTGCTTTGGTTTCTGTGTCTCCCTCTCTCTCTCTCTGACCTTCCCTGACTCGCGCTCTGTTTTTCCTCTAAAAAATGAATAAACATTAAAAAAAAATAAAATATAATAAAGATGTCTCTCTCTCAATGTCTTTTATTTCTAAAAAGCCAGCTTCTAAGTATTGTTCCCATGTTTATAATATTTTCCTTTCTTCTATGTCATGACTCAAACAGTTCCTCAGCCTTACTAGAAAGCCATGTTTTATCTCTTCTTCTTGGTCTGCCCTTGTCTCTACTTTTCTTCAAAACTACTTACAGTCCTGTCACTTCCTTACCACCTCCTATGGCCAGCCTTTGCTGGCCTCTGGCCATCTTAAGTGTTCTTATAAAACCATTAACCAGGTTCCCACTTATAACCCATGTATCTTTAAGCACTTGTAACTTATAATAAGATACTCACGTATATCATCCTTATTCATTTATAAATGCATAATAAACTCAAAGCATAAAAAATATTTATAACATTTCCTTTGTTGTATAGTCATAATTCCTTAGCAAATTTATGTTTAATTACCTTTTAAAAAAGAGTATATAGGAGAACACTAATGATTTGATGCTTTAACTAAAGCCAACAAACAACTCCAACAAAATAAACTATCAGTGCTCAAATCTTCTGACCTCCGAAAATATAGTTTTAAATGTGTATCTCCAAATTAAATGAATTGATGGTTTACTTGTAACTTCTACCACTAGGTACAGCTTCAATCACAACCAAATTCAAACTGCATCATACATATATACATATGTACATATACATACATACAACAATAATGACTTAACTAAAATCCATTCATCTTCTCTCAGACCACAGTTCATCTCAGAAACACGGATTCTGAGGCTCCTGGGTATCTCAATCGGTTGAGAGTCTAACTCTTGATTTCGGCTCAGGTCATGATCTCATGGGTTGTGAGACCGAGTCCCATGTTGGGCTCTGCACTGACAGCATGGAGCCTACTTGAGATTTTCTCTCTCCCTTTCTCTCTACCCTTCCCCATCCCACACTCTCTCTCTGTCCCTCTCTCTCAAAACAAATAAACATTAAAAAAAAAAAAAACCAAAAAACACTGATTCTAAGCCTCCTTATTTTAACAGCTTCTTCTTGATGTTCCTCAAATTAATAGCACTTAAGATTTCTCTCCCTTTAACAGTTTGCTTCATTAATGAGCAAAATGTTGGAACTGGAACTTTCTGGGCTATTATCAGACTTCCCACCAGCTGCATATATTTCCCTCTTCCCCTTCCTCCTCAAGTACACTTATTCATATTCTGGTTTAATTATTTTACTGTATAAATTGTCTTAATTATGTGTATATATAGTCAGTGTGATCTGCCCTAGTTTACAAATCTGAATGTGGATGCTATCTACTTGTTTTGTTTCTAAGAATGCCAATAATAAAGGTAATATAATTTTATTCCTATACAAGAAAAGGCACAAATATTTCAGGCCTATACTTACAAATAATATCTGTATTGACCAGAAAAACTTTTTTTCTTAATTTATTTTTTTCAGTTGAAGTATAATTGACATATAACATTATCTTAGTTTCATGTGTATGACATAACAACTTGGTAAATGTATACACTGCAAAACGATCAACATAAATCTAGTCAACATCTGTCACCAGTTAAAAAACATTTTCTTGTCATAGAATTTTTAAGATTTACTCTCTGAGTAACTTTCAAATATGCAATACAGTACTATTAACTATAGTTGCCATGCTATACATTAATTACATTCCTAGGACTTACTTATAACCACGAGTGTACCTTTTGACCCTCTTCATCCATGTTGCCCACCCCCCCCCCCCACCTCCATCTCTGGGAACCACCAATCTGTTCTCTTTAACTATGAGGTTGGTGAGTTTTGTTTTTGTTCTTGTTTTTGTTTTTTAGATTCTACATATAAGAGAGAACATATAATAAATGTCTTTCTCTGTCTGACTTATTTCACTTAGCATGATGCCTTCAATTGCCCTGAAAAATTTAAACACACATTCTGTGTATTTATTTTTTGAGTGAGTTAAGAAGGGCATCTGACTGAAAGCTGCAAAATTAATACTGTTTTAACACCTTGCTCACTCACTATTATATACCATTCTATCTCAGGACAGAGATTTTGGATGATTTGACCTATAAACTACAAGCACCATTTACGGAGATTTGAGCAATGTGACCTATTACCAACCATAAGCACTATTTACTGAGTACCTAGCATGGGTGAGGTCCTGATATAGGTGCTCATATACACTATCTCATTAAACCTTCCCATTAATCTGCTGGGTGGTATTACTTTGCTTTTCAAGTGAGATAATTCAGACTTAGAAAGGTCAAGTAACTAGTAAGAAGAAAAGCCAGAATTTTAATCCACTTGATCTGACAAATTATGGGGTATATCCAAAACACTATCCTGACAAATGAGTAATTTTATTTTTTTAATATTTATTTATTTTTGAGAGAGACAGAGACAGAATGCGAGTGGGTTGGGGCAGACAGAGAGGGAGGCACAGAATCCAAAGCAGGCTCCAGGCTGCAAGCTGTAAGCACAGAGCCTGACATGGGGCTCGAACTCATGACCTGTGAGAACATGACCTGAGCCGAAGTCGGGTGCTCAACCAACTGAGCCACCCAGGTGCCCCAGAGTAATTTTATTCTTAAATCCTTCAAATCCAGGTTTAATTCTCCATTACACCTTCTCTGATCTCTCTCAATTAGACCTGACCACATCTCCTCTAAACTTCAGCAGAAGTTTAAAGAACTTTATCTGTGCTCTGGGACTGAACTTACCACTTTCTACCTCCTACTGCTGTGACCTCATCTCCCCTATTGGAACGTAAATTTCTTATAACTGTGGATTCAACTGAGCTTAGCAAAGTACCTAGAACATGTTAGGCACTCAATAAATATTTGCTAATCTAATTAACTTTGAAATGAATGATGCTATAAAAATTCCTCTAAAAAGATCATACTCTGAAAATAAAACAAAAAAGATCATACTCTGTTTCAGATGTGGTGAAACAACTCTGCATAGGTAAAACATCTCCAGAGATACTACTTTATATATATATTTTTTTAAGTTTATATATTTATCTTGAATGAGAGAGAGAGAAGGGGAGGGTCAGAGAGAGAGGGAGAGAGAATCACAAGCAGGCTCTGCACTGCCAGTGCAGAGCCCCACGCAGGGCTTGAACCCACGAACCGTGAGATCATAACCTGAGCTGAAATCCAGAGTCATATGCTTAACCAAATGAGCCACCCAGGCGCCCACAGAGGACAGTACTTAATGAAGAGAACTAAATTCATAATTCAAAATTATAATCACTCTTACAGTCATTAGTTTAAAAATAACTAGTAACACAGGGCACCTGGGTGGCTCAGTTGGGTTAAATGCCTGACTCCTGATTTTGGGGCAGGTCATAATCTCATGGTTCATGGGATCGAGCACTATATTGGGCTCTGCAATGACAGCACAGAGCTTGCTTGGGATTCTCTCTCTCCCCCTCTCTCTGCCCCACCCCTACACGCTCACACTCTCTCTCTCTTAAACAAACATTAATAAAACTAAAATAAAATAAAATAAAGATAATTAGTAACAACTTACCTTCCAATACTTCATCCTTTCCTTCTTTGTCAGTGGAGTCTTGTACAAGATAATGATGAGTGACTGAGAACTTGAAATCAGCGAAGGAAATTTCATCTGATTTCTCTTCCCATGTGCCAGAAGTAAATACACCCTATATTTAACAATGGAAAAATACCCATTTTTAAAAAGAAAATTCCCTTAGAATATCAACTATCAAGTGACATGCAAAATTAAAATTTTGAAATAATTTTTGAGATAAATATATAAAATAATATACAGTAAATTCCATGCCTCTAACATACAAAAAAAATTCCTACCATTAGCAGAATCTGGTTACATTTAGCTAAAAATGATTAAATTTTATCAATTTTAAAATTTAGAAAAAATACAAGGCAATAAAATATACTTTTATTCTAAAAATCTCAAATCCAATAACATCACTATATAGTGCACCACATTATTAGACATCAGAAATAGCTTAATAAAAAAAGCAGTTTGTAGACTCAATTTAAGTGACATGACATTTGTAGCACTTACTTAGCATGTTTTTGCAAGCATCTTTATCAAGCTTTGGTATTCAAATATTTTCATTTCAACTGCAACTCCTTGACTGGAAAACATTTTAATTAAAAGTCCCAAAGAGTCCCCTCACTTATGCAACATAATCATAAAAAAGAATTTTCCCCATGGGCCCTGAATCTCCCATAGTTATTCTTTCCACTGGAGAGGTATATAGTCATTACAACATAGCACCACTATGAGGCAGAAAATACCAACCCAGCAATTTGCCAACCACAGACAGTCCCAAATTAGATATAAAATATGTAAGGAATGATTTTGTTCATTACTGAGTTTTTATAAAAAGTGTTTTCACAACCATACCTTATGTATAATACTCAAGTGTTTTATATTTGTTGCTGGCAAAGTATTCATAATTCTGAATTGAGTTAAATCGTATTTTAAATGTCTCAAAGGTATCTTATTATGTAAATATATTAAATAGCAATCTTTTTATATTAAGAGAAAAATCACTTGTATGGTACATATCAGAAACTATACTTTTTATATGTTAAGTTTCTCTAAAGTGTGGTTAACCTGTATTAAATTAAGACATCTATGGCTGATACCAAAATTCTCAAACTGTAATAAGCATTATAATGATATACGTAAGAATATGGTGTACTATGAGGAACGCCCACTATAACGCAGTTAAGTCTAAACGTACAGACAAGGAAGAAGCCCAGGAAACGAGAGGTAAGCCTATTTGTTAAGCTTGCAAAAAAGGTGAAACATTCTTTTTAAATGATATAAAGAAACATTATCTGACCCTACTCTGGATTCTGGGTACCACTGGAAACCTTATGAATAGCCAGTTCAAGAAGGATTTGGTTGTATTCATTAAAGAGGAGGTATCTAGGTTCTGTCTGCCAAATAAACTTTTTAAGATAATTAGTTCAATTGAAAAACAACATTGTAACCTGCCTCCTTCATTTCCATTATGATACAGTCCTTTAATAACAAATTTAAGTATGGTGTATATTTATGATTACACTCAGAAATGACAACTTTAGTCCAATATTAATCTAGTGATTCATCAAAAACAACCTCTGAGGGCACCAATCAGACAATAAAAATAAATAAGCATGTAGACTAGAAGGAAATAAAACTGTCTGCATTCACAATGATCTGACATGTACCTAGAATAGTCAAAGCAACCTACAAACTACTAAAACTAACTGGTGAGTTTATAATGTTGTGGAATTCAAAATCAATATACAAAAACCATCTGTATTTTTTTAGGTAGGCTCCACGCTGGGCATGGAGCCCAACACAGAGCCTGAACTCATGACCCTGAGATCAAGACTTGAGCTGACATCAAGAGTTGGACACTTAACCAACTGAGCCACCCACGCACCCCAAAAACCATCTGTATTTTTTTGAAGTATATTTATTTATTTTGAGAGAGAGCAGGGAAGAGGCAGAGAAGAGGTGGGGAAGAGAATCCCAAGCAGGCTCTGTGCTGTCAGTGCAGAGCCTAACATGGGGCTTGATCCCACGAACCATGAGATCCACAACCTGAGCCCAAATCAAAAGTCAGACACTTAACAGACTGCATCTGTATTTTTATATACATGCAGTAAACACCTGGGGGATGAATTTTTTTTAAATACCACTCTTACAACATCAAAAACAAATCAATTCTCTAGGAATACACTTAATGAAAAATAGCAAGAACTCTACCTAAGAACGCTTCAAAACATTGATAAGAGGGATTAAAGACCTAAATAGAGCTAAATGTACATGGATTGGAAGACGCAACAGCAGTAAGATGTCATTCTCCTCAAATCTATATATTCAATATAATCCTAATTAAAATCCCAGCAGGTATTTTGTAGAAATTGACAAGCTGATTCTAAAAGTAATATGAAATCCAAAGGACCTAAAATACCTAAAATAATTTTGATGGAAAATATACCAGCTGATTTTAAGATTTACTTTGCTATAGTAATTAAGATGGTATAGTACTACCATAAAGACAAATAGTTCAATAAAACTTAAGAGTCCAAAAATAGATTCCCATTTATACTTCATTTTACAACAGAGGAGCTACTGCAATTTAGTAGGGAAAGAATGATCTTTTCAACAAATGGCCCTGGAATAAAAAGATATTCTCATGGAGAAAAGCAGAGCTGTCTTTACAACATTGAGATAGGCAAAGATTCCTTTGACAGTACAATACACAAAAGGCATTTAACAATAAAATTAAAAATTAAGAAAATGAGGAGCACCCAAATATATAAAATAGTTAATAACAAACATAAAGGAACTAATCAATAATAATATAGTAGTAGTAGGGGACTTTAACACCCCAGTGACATTAATGGAAATATCATCTAAACATAAAATCAACAAGAAAACAAGAGCATTGAATGACAATGGACCAGATGGATTTAACAGATATATTCAGGACATTCCATCCTAAAACAACAGAATACACCTTCTTTTTAAATGCACATGGAACATTCTCCAGAACAGATCACATATTGGGCCACAAAACAAGCCTCAACAAATTCAAAAAGACTGAAGTCATACCATGCATCTTTTCTAACAACACTATGAAACTAGGAGTCAACCACAAGAAAAAAAACTAGAAAGAGCACAAATACATGGAGGATAAATACATGCTACTAAACAATGAATGAGTCAACCAGGAAATGAAAGAAGAAATAAAAAACAAGGAAAAAGGAAAACACAATGTTCAAAACCTTTGGGACATACCAAAAGCTGTTCTAAGAGGGAAATTTAATCTAACAGGCTTACCTCAAGAAGAAAAATCTCAAATAAACAACATGACTTTACACAAAAAGGAGCTTTTATAAAAAGAATAAACAAACCCTAAAACCAGTAGAGGAAAGGAAATAATAAAGATTAGAGCAGAAATAAATGATATAGAAACCTAAACACACACACACACACACACACACACACACACACACACACACACACACACACACACACACACACACTGGAACAGATCAGTGAAACCAGGAGCTCATTCTGTGAAACCAATCATTAAAAAAGAGAAAGGATTCAAATAAATAAAGTCACAAATGAGAGAGGGGAAATAAAAAAAAAATCACAGAAATACAAACAATTGTAAGTGAATATTTTGAAAAGCTATATGCCAACAAACTGGACAATCCAGAGGAAATGGGTAAATTCCTAGAAACATATAAACTACCAAAACTGAAAAATTTGCACAGACCGAAAACCAGCAAAGAACCTGAATCAGTAATCAAAAAACTCCCAACAAACACAAGTCCAGGACCAGATAGCTTCATAGCCAAATTCTACCAAACATTTAATGAAGAGTTAATGCCTATTCTTCTCAAACTACTTCAAAACATAGCAAAGGAAGGGTGCCTGGGTGGCTCAGTTGGTTAAGTGTCCAACTTCAGCTCAGGTCATGACTTCACTGTTTGTGGGTTCAAGCCCTGCATGGGGCTCTGTGCTGACAGCTCAGAGCCTGGAGCCTGCTTCAGATTCTGTGTCTCCCTCTCTGCCCCTCCCCCCGCTCACCCTCTGTCTCTCTCTCAAAAAATAAACGTTAAAAAAATGTTTTTTAAATATAGAAAAGAAAGGAAAATTTCATTCTATCAGGCCAGCATTATCCTGATACCAAACCCAGATAAAGACACCACAAAAGAAGAGGACTACATGGCAATATCCCTGAAGAACACAGATGCAAAATCCTCAATAAAAAAATACTACTAAACTGAATCCAACAATACATTAAAAAAAAATCATTCAACACAACCCAGTAGGATTTATTCCCAGAATGCCAAGGTGGTTCAATATTAGCAAATCAATCAATATGATACATCATATCAATAAGAGAAAGGGTAAGTAACCAGGGGCCCCTGCCTGGATGGCTCAATGGGTTAAGCATGTGACTTTGGCTCAGGTCAGTATGTCACAGTCTGTGGAGTTTGAGCCCCATATCAGGCACTGTACTGACAGCTCAGAGCCTGGAGCCTGCTTTGGATTCTGTGTCTCCCTCTCTTTCTGCCCCTCCCCTACTTGTGCTCTGTCTCTCTCAAAAATAAATAAACATCCTAAAATAAATTTTTTTTTATTTAACAAACTAAAAACTGTTTCTTCTGCCAAATGCAACACATTATTGAAAAGGACAAAAATACAGTGAAGCATTAAAAAACAGTGAATTTTTTTCCATTTCTTTTTTTGAGGAGGATAAAGCAATGGTTCTCAAGCTAATTACATTTTATAACCACTGAAGAGGCTTAAAAAATATACTGATAACTAGGTTCCACAATAGACCAATTAAATCGGAATCTCTGAGGTTGTAGCCTAGACACTAGAATTTTTCAAATGTTCCAATATGTAGTCAACATAGGAAAACACTTGGTATAGAGCTAGAAATTAAAGCTTTCATCCACTGGTATAAGAAATCCTTTTGACGATACACAATATTAAAATACAAGCATTAAAAAATCATCTGTGCTGGCACAACTGGATATCTACATGCAAAAACAAAAACAAATGAAATTGGATCCTTTCCTTAGACTAGACATGAACAGTCAAAATGGACTGCATATCTAAATATAAGAGCAAAAACTAAAGACACCATCAAGAAAGTGAAAAGAAAGCCCACAACAATACAGAAGAACAGGAGAAAATACTGGCAAATTATGTATCTCATAAGGGATTTGTAGCCAAAATGTATAAGCAACATTTACACTAAATAATAAAAAGACAAATGATCCAATTTAAAAATGGGCAAAGGATCTGAATAGACATTTCCCTAAAGAAGATATACAAATAGCCAATAAGAACATGAGAAGATGTTTAATATCAACAGCCATTAGGCAAATGCAAATCAAAATAACAATGAGATATAATTTCACATACACTAGGATGTCTATAATCAAAAAGATAACAAGTGTTGGTGAGGATGTAGAGAGATCAGGACAAATACAAATGTAAAATGATGCAGCACAATCAGGCAGTTCCTCAAAAGATTAAAAATGAAGTTACTATATGAACCAACAATTATATTCCTAGATATATACCCAGAAGAAATAACACACATCCACACAAAAACTTATACATGAAGGTTCATAGAAGCATTACTCATAATAGCCAAGAAGTAGAAATAATGCAAATGTCAGTCAACTGATAAATGGATAAATAAAATGTGATGAATCCTGACAACAAAATAGTATATAGCAATAAAAAGAAAAGAACTAATAAATGCTACAATATGGACCAAACTTGAAAGCTTTATGCTAAGTGAAAAAAATCCAACATGCCAAAGCCTACATATTGCATGATTCCATTTATACAAAATGTTCAGAACAGGCAAATCTAAAGAGATAGAAAGTTATTGCCTAAGGATAGGAAAAAACAATAAGTGACTGCTAAATGGTACAGGGTTTCTTTTGGGAGTGATGAAACTGTTCTTGAATTGATTGTGGTAGGGTGCCTGTGTGGCTTAGTCAGTTAAACATCTGACTTTAGCTCAGGTCATGATCTTGTGGTCCGTGAGTTCAAGACCCACGTCGGGCTCTGTGCTAACAGCTCAGAGCGAGAAGCCTGCTTCGGATTCTGTGTCTCCCTCTCTCCCTGCCCTTCCCCCGCTCATGCTATCTCTCTCTCAAAAATAAACACCAAAAAAAATTTTTTTAATTGGTTGTAGTTAACGGTTGTACAGCTCAGTCAACATACTAAAAACCACTGAATTATATATCTTAAATTGGTGAACTATACAGTATAGAAATTGCAACTCAATAAAAAATTTAGACTGAGAAGACTGTTTTTGAGTCACAATATTTTACAACTATCTACTCTGTCTAAAAAACATTCCAGGCAGTTTCAAATGTGAATTCACAACAATCTTCTTTAAAAGATAAAGAAGATTATATGCCCCTCCCTTGCTCTTGCTCTCTCAAAAATGAATAAACGTTAAAAAATTTTTTTTAAGTAAAGAAGATTGGGGCACCTGGATGTCTCAAGTTGGTTAAGTATCTGACTTTGGCTCAGGTCATGATCTTGTGGTTCGTAAATTCAAGCCCTGCTTCAGGCTCTGTGCTGACAGCTCAGAGCCTGAAGCCTGCTTTGGATTCTGTGTCTCCCTCTCTCTCTGCCCCTCGCCTGCTGTCTCTTTCTCTCTCTCAAAAATAAATAAACATTAAAATACACACATACATAAAAAGAAGTTTAAAAAAGACTCAATGAACATTTCATCCATTTCTGGAATAAGACAAACCAAATATTTCTCTAGCCACAAGCAACTCTAAAACCACATGCTTTTCAAGAAGTTTTCCTAAAACAAAACAAATATGCTAGTATGCTGGCAAAGTAGCACACAAATAAACACCTACTACAGCAGTTGCCCCTCACCGCGGTTTCACTTCGAACAGTTTCAGATAACCACAGTCAACTTCGGTCCAGAAGCAGATGATCCTCTTTCTGACATATCATCAGAAAATCAATAGTAGACTAACACTACATCACAACGCCTATCATTCACCTCACTTCATATCATGTAGGCATTTTATCATCTTACATCATCACAAGAAGAAAAAGGGTAAGCACAGTACAAAAAGATATTTTGAGAGAGATATTTACATAACTTTTATTACAGTATACTGCTTTAATTATTATTTTATTATCAGTTGTTGTTAATCTCCTACTGTGCCTAATTCATTAATTGAACTATCACATGTATATACATGCAGGAAAAAAATATATAGGGTTCAGTACTATCCATGATGTCAGGCATCCATAGGGGTTTTTGGAACATATCCCCTACAGATAAGGGGTAACTACTGTACAACTCAATTCCAACAGATACCTGATGATTCCAAACAAAACCTCTAAAAGATAGCAAAAATGTAAAAGAACATATTTAATCTAGAAAGCTGACACTGCACTTTCACATATTTTGTATGTGATATGGTTTGTAATAGTAATGAACGTTTCATGGCAAAGTTTCCAGTGTATTTATTATACGTTCATGGATACTGGCCATGACAACACGAGATTAATAAAAAACTACATCTAATCACACACAAACACAGAAACCCAAAAAACAGTCATCTATATACCTTCCACTCTTCACAGGTAGCCTGGGTGGCCCTCAGACTGGATCAGGATCATCCCACTAAAAGCACAGAAGGAGAGGGGAATGATATTAAGGCTCAGTCCAGAAGCTCTTCTCCATGGAACTTTGACTTTAGTTCCAGAGGGTTATTAAAAACCCTAATAAAGGAAATTCGGAAACAAAGGGGAACTTGAGACCAGTCCCTCTTAAATCAATAAAGAGCCACAATTCATCCAGAGAACATTCAACTAGCTAAAAACTCCAACAGTAAGAGATCCTAGGGAAAGGGGATACAGTCAACTACAAGTTAATCATAACAAATACTCATCCTCAAGGTAAAAAACCAGTAGGTTTAAGTAGACATAAGATACACTGGTGGACACAAATGAGTCTCCATTAGAGGCAATAAGTACTCTTGAGGGCCACCTCAGGCATTCAGCTGTAACAGGAGTTTGGGCCTACCTCCACAGCCCAAGCATTTTATCTCTTGATCTGACTTCATCTGTAGAGATAACCTTCTCATTTGTTCACACAGTATTTGTTTAAATAGTGGCATAGGTCCTATACCAAATTAAAGTTCAAAATGAAATTCATGATGTACACTGAAAATTTTACTTAACGCACTGAAAGAACTATGTGCTATAACTCAATGGCAAGCAAAAAATCTTTTTAAAATATATAAAAGAAAAGACGATCTAGGAAATAATAGAACTGAAAATGTCTGAAGACACCTCTAATCTATCTCAGATTAAAGCTGAGCTTTTTCAGCCAGGTTTTATACTTTATTTCTCCCCAGCTGGATGCTAAATTTTTAACTTCTAGGAGTTCTAAGGAAACAATGAATTAATTTTATAGCAAAAAGTGTTAAGTAATTCCATGTGTTCATATTCTATTCTGCTTAAGCAAATAGCATTTTAAAGCCTCTGGTGCAGCAGTAGACTGAGATAGCACAATGCCACAAAAGGTTATGGTAAGCAACAGAACTAGATTTCCAGAGGTGCCTGAGGGGCTCAGTCGGTTAAGCACCGACTCTTGGTTTTAGAGTCTGTTCAGGTCATGATCTCAGTGCATGATTTCATGCACTCTATCCTGTGCACAACTCACGGTTGCAGAATGATGGAGCTTTACTGGATTTAGGCAACAGAGGACAAACTTCAAAGATGACAGAGAAGTTCTAAAGTTAAGACATAAAGCCTGGAAGGGAAGAAGCCAAAAGGAGGTAAGCACTGAAATTTGTATATAAACTCTACCCCAAATTTTGGCTATCTGCTAAACCAGATATGAAGAGTGGAGACTCCACAGTAGAGTGACAAAGAAGAAAACTAAAAGAAAATATTTCAGCTGCTGTTACCACTGAGAAGACAGTGGAATTTTAGTGTTGTCAAATGAATTGCTTGCTGAAACAAACAAAATACTCTTTAGAGGAATACAACAAAATCTAGTCTCTACATTTCATTCAAAATAATAAGCATAAAATTAAGAAATTGCTGGATATGTACACACACAAGACAAATTAAAAAAAAAATGTGACCTATATTCAAGAGAATAAAGTCAACAGAAACCAACCCCAAGAAGGCCTAGATGTTGCAATTGGCTTTATACTACCTATAATAAATATGCTCCAGGACTAAAGGAAAATATTTTCAAAACAAATTTAGAGGTAAGGAACCCCAAAGAATTGAAAATTATGAAAAAAAACAAACAGAAACTCTAGACCTAAAAAGTACAATAAAGTGAAAAATACATCAAATGGGCTTAACAACAGAGACAGCAGAAGAAAGAGTAAATGAACTGAAAGATAAACCAACAGAAATTATCTAGGAGAGAGAGGAAACAAAAAAAATGAGAACAGCAGAACCCCAGAGACCTGTGGAACAATATTAAGAGTTCAAATATAAGCATAACTTAAGTCACTGAAAAAGAGTAGAGAATGCGGCAGAAAAGTATTTGAAGAAATAATGGCTAAAACTTCCCTAGTTTGGTGAAAAAAAAAGTTACATATCTAATATTAACAAACCTAAGCAAGAAAAATGCAAAGAAAATACACCTAAGCACATAATAATTAAATGGCCTAAACTGGAAAGCTAAAGAAAAAAGCTTGAAACCAGTCAGTGAGAAAAATGCCAAAATATAATAAATATGAATGACACCGAACTTCTAACCAGAACTATTGAGACAAGAAAATAGAACTACATCTTCTAAAAAAAAATTTTTTAATCTTTTATTTCTTTTTAAGGGAGAGATAGATAGAGCACAAACAGGAGAGGGGCAGAGCGAGAGGGAGACAGAATCTGAAGAAGGCTCCAGACTCTTGAGCTGTCAGCACAGAGTCCAACACAGGGCTTGAACTCGTGAAATCAGGAGATCATGACCTGAGCCGAAGTCAGGTGCTCAACCAACTGAGCCACCCAGGCACCCCAGAACTACATGTTTAAAGAACTGAAATGAATGAATGAATGAATGAATGAATGAATGAAAAATAAATAAATAAATGACAAACCAGAATTCTTCAGCAAAACTATCCTTCAGAAACAATGTAAAATAAAAATATCTTCAAATAAAACAGAATTTGTAGAACCAAGAGTATGGCAATTCTTCAAAGAATTTCAAAAAGAATTATCATATGATCATTCAATTCCACCTCTGGGTACCTACCCAAAAGAACTGAAAGCAGAGACTTGAAAAGATATTTGTACAGCCACATTCACAGCAGTATTATTATTTAATTCATAATACTCAACACATGGATACATTATTCATAACAGTATTCATAATAACCAAAAAGTAGAAACAACCCAGTGTCCATCAACAGATGAATGAGTAGATTAACAAAATGTGGTATATACATACGATGGAATATGATTCAGTCTTAAAAAGAAAACTGTGACACATTATACAACATGGATAAACCTTGAAGACATTATACTAAGCGAAACAAGCCAGACAGAAAAGGACAAATACTGTATGATCCTGCTTATATGCAATACCTACAGTACTCAATTCACAGAAACAGAAACAGAATAGTGATTATCAGGGGCTTAGAGGCGAGAGGAAGTTACTGTTTAAGGAGAATGAAGTTCACAGATTGTTGGTGATGAAAACTTCAACAATGTCAAAGTACTTAATGACACTGAGTTTTACACCTAATGATAAATCCTATATATATTTTACCATAATAAAAAAAAATTAACACAATTTACCACATTCAGAAAACAAAAAGGAAAAACCACATGATTATTTCAATAGATACAAAATAAGATTTCAATATATTAAACACTCATTCGTGATTAAAAAAAAAAACCTTTCAGCAAACTAAGAATTTCCTCAAACTTATAAAGGACGCCTATGGAGAACCTATGATGTTCTTAATGCTGAAGCACTGAACACTTCCCCTCTACAATGGGAAGAAGGCAAGAATGTCCACTCTCAACAGCTCTATTCAACATGTTACTAAAATTCCTCATTAGGGGCACCTGGCTGGCTCAGTCAATAGAAACATGTGACTCTTGATCTCGGGGTCATGAATTCAAGGCCCAAACTGGGCACAGAGTTTACTTAAAAAAACAAATAAAAAAGATTGCCCTAATGATACTGTGCATAACTGCATAACTGACAGAGATTACTGGCTATTTTAGTAAATAAATTAAAAAAAAAAAAAAAAAAAAAAAGACCTGGCTGGTGCAATAACAATAAAAACTAAAAGGTACATAGCACAAAAACAGACACTCAGATCAATGGAACAGAACAGAGAACCCAGAAATGGACCCACAAACATATGGCTAACTAATCTTTGACAAAGCAGGAAAGAATATCTAATGGAATAAAGAGTCTCTTCAGCAAGTGGTGCTGGGAAAACTGGACAGCGACATGCATAAAATGAAACCTGACTACTGAAAAATGAACCTGGACTACTTTCTTACACCATACACAAAAATAAACTCAAATAGATAAAAGACCTAAATGTAAGACAGGAAGCCATCAAAATCCTCGAGGAGAAAGCAGGCAAAAACCTCTTTGATCTTGGCCGCAGCAATTTCTTACTCAGCACATCTCCGGAGGCAAGGGAAACAAAAGCAAAACTGAACTACTGGGACCTCATCAAAATAAAAAGCTTCTGCACAGCAAAGGAAACAATCAGCAAAACTAAAAGGCAACTGACGGAATGGGAGAAGATATTTGCAAATGACATATCAGATAAAGGGTCAGAATCCAAAATCTATAAAGAGGTTATCAAACTCAACACCCAAAAAACAAATAATGGGCAAAAGACATGAATAGACACTTCTCCAAAGAAGATATCCAGATGGCCAACCGACACACGAAAAAAATGTTCAACATCACTCATCATCAGGGAAATACAAATCAAAACCATAATGAGATACCACCTCACACCTGTCAGAATGGCTTACATTA
Organism: Panthera tigris; assembly: GCF_018350195.1. Classification (NCBI taxonomy): domain Eukaryota; kingdom Metazoa; phylum Chordata; class Mammalia; order Carnivora; family Felidae; genus Panthera; species Panthera tigris. The sequence continues at coordinate 125,468,817 of NC_056667.1, read as the reverse complement.
ACAACTCAGGCAACAACAGATGTTGCCGAGGATGCGGAGAAAGAGGATCTCTTTCGCACTGCTGGTGGGAATGCAAACTGGTGCAGCCACTCTGGAAAACAGTATGGAGGTTCCTCAAAAAATTAAAAATAGAACTACCCTATGACCCAGCAATTGCACTACTAGGTATTTATCCAAGGGATACAGGTATGCTGTTTCCAAGGGGCACATGCACCCCAATGTTTATAGCAGCATTATCAACAACAGCCTAAGTATGGAAAGAGCCCAAATGTCCATCGATGGATGAATGGATAAAGATGATGTGGTATATATATACACAATGGAGTTTACTCGACAATCAAAAAGAATGAAATTTTGACATTCCCAACTATGTGGATGGAACTAGAGGGTATTATGCTAAGCGAAATTAGTCAGTCAGAGAAAGACAAATATCATATGACTTCACTTATATGACGACATTAAGACACAGAACAGATGAACACAAGGGAAGGGAAGGGAAGCAAAAATAATATAAAAACAGGGAGGGTGACAAAACATAAGAGACTCTTAAATATGGAGAACAGAGTGTTACTGGAGGGGTTGAGGGACAGAGGATAGGCTAAATGGTTAAGGGACATTAAGGAATCTACTCCTGAAATCATTGTTGCACTATATACTAATTTGGATGTAAATTAAAAAAATAAAATTAAAAAAATTAAAAAAATTAAATGCTTAGTGATGCAAAAAAAAAAAAAAAACACACACACACCAATATTGCATTCTACATTAACAAAATAAAATTTAAAATAAAAAAAACAAAAAGGTACGAAACCTGTAAAAAAAGAAAAATATCCCTAATTGCAGGCAAGGTGATTATGAATGTAGAAAATGCAAAAGAATTAACAATAAGATTATGAATCTTTAGCCAGGTCTCAAGATACAAAGTCAACACACAACCTATAAACATAGAGAACAAACTGAATGGTTGCCAGAGGGGAGGTGGGTTGGGGGCTGGGCAAAATGGGTGAAGAGGAGTGAGAGACACCGGCTTCCAGTTATGGAATGAATAAGTCATGGGAAAAAAAAGCACAGCATAAGGAAAATAGTTGATGATACTGTAATAGTGCTATATGGTGACAAATGATAGCTACACTTGTGAGCATCATAATGTAAAAAGCTGTCAAATCACTATGTTTTACACCTAAAACTAACATAACATTATGTGTTGGCTATACCCAAATAAAAAAAATTTTAAGTCAACACACAAAATGTTTTGTATGTCTACGTCCTAGCAACAAATGAAAAATGAAACTAAAAAACAATTCCATTTACAACTACATACAACATAAAATACTTAATAATGTATTTTTAAAAAGATATGCAGGGCGCCTGGGTGGCTCAGTCCATTGAGTGTCCAACTCTTGATTTCAGCTCAAGTCATGATCTCATGGTTCATGGGATCAAGCCCTGCCTCGGGCTCTGTGCTGACAGCACAGAACCTGCTTGGGATCCTCTCTCTCTGCCCCTCCCCACCCCTCAAAAATAAACATTAAAAATAAAAAAAGATACATAAGACCTCCACCAAAAACCTTAAAACAGTGCTGAGAAAAATTAAAGACTTAAATAAATGGAAAGATGGGCCATGTTCAAGATTGTCAAAATGCCACTGCTCCCCAAAGTAGTCTAGAAATTGAACACAAATCCAATCAGTTCCAGCATAATCATAATCCCTTTTACAGAAACTGTCAAGCTTACTCTAAAATTCATAATGGAAACATAACAGACCTAGAACAGAGAAAACAATATTGGGAAAACAATAAAAGCTAAAGAATTTACATTAACTTCAGGACTTACTGCAAAGCTATTCAGTAGTTCTCAACTGAGGGCAATGTTGCCTTTCATGGGAACATGTGGCAATGTCTAGATGCATTTTTAGTTGCCATCCTTGGGAGAGTGCTAGACATCTAGTAGTTAGAGGCCAGGGATACTACTAAATATCCTGTACTACATGAGTCAGCCTCGTAACAATCTGGCCCAAAATTTTAATAATGCCAAGGTTGGGGAAACCCTAAACTACAGTATTCAAGACAATGTGGTACTGACATCAGGACAGTCAAATAGATTAATGAAACAGAATACAGATTGCAGAAGATGACTCCCTATGTCAACAGTCTAACAAAGGTGACAAAGCAATTTAATGGAGAAAAGTGTTTTCAACAGAGAGTTCTAGAAGAGGATATCCATACGTAAACACTGAACCATGATTCCTCACTTCAAACCATATACAAATATTAGTTCAAGATGGATCATAGGCCTAAAGTCTAAAATGATAAAGCCTGTAGAAGGAAACATTAAAAAAGTATCTTCATGACCTAGCAAAACTATCTGAGAAAACACTTAACAAGCAGAATACATAAAAGAACTAAAAGACTCCTGCAACTCAATAAAAACTCATATGAATTTAAAACATGGACGGGGTGCCTGGGTGGCTCAGTCAGTTAAGCATCTGACTTTGGCTCGGGTCATGATCTCACAATACTTGAGTTTGAGCCGCACATCAGGCTCTGTGCTGACAGCTCAGAGCCTGGAGCCTGCTTTGGATTCTACGTCTCCAGCTCTCTCTGCCCCTGCCCCAATCACGATCTGTGTGTCTCTCTCTCTCAAAAATAAAAATAAACATGGACAAAATTTTGAACAGACATTTCATAAAGACAAATGACTAATAAGCACATGAAAGATAGTCAATACTAATACTCATCAAAGAAATACAAATGAAAACCAGAATAAGAAATAAAAATTAATTCTACAAACTACATACCCACTAGAACAACTAAAATTTTTAAGAGTGGAAAACAAGCAACTAGTGAGAATGCAGTTACCCAAACTGATGTTATGTATTGCTGGTAGGGGGATAAAATGGTACAAAAAGCTTCAGCAGTTTCTTTTAAAGTCAAGCATATACCTATATTATGACCCAGTAATTTCACTCCTGGGTATTTACCCAAGAGAAATAAAAACATACATCTCCAAAGGCCTCATGCAAGAATGTTCTGCTTTATTCATAATAGCCAGTATGTCTGTCAACAAGTGAAACAAACTGTAGTATATTCATACAACAGAGTATTACTCAGCAATAAAAAGAAAAAATGGTGATTCACGCAATATTCTAGAATAATGTCAAAAATATGTAAAAAGGTTAGGCACAACAAATATATACCATACGATGCCATATATATACAAAATTCAAGACAGAGGCAAAAGTAGTCTACAATTTAAAAGAAAAAAGAGAACAGCAGATGCCTGGGGGACATGAGTGAGAAGCATGGGAATTAACTGGAAAGGGTCACTAGGGACCTTTCTGGTGTGACAGCAACATTCAGTATCTTGGGTGAGCAGTGTTGTTACAAGGAAGTAAACGTTTGTCAAAATTAAGCAGTTTTGTGCAATATGTCGATTTTTATTTTTAAAACAAGTTAAAAAATCTAGTGGGGAGTAGGAGTTGATAAAGATACGACTGAAAGAAGAAAATGGCAGAACATTGTTGAAACTGAGTGATGGGCACATGGAGGTTAATCATACTATTTTTGTCTACTTTACAAGTGTTTGAAATTTTTCATAATTCAAGTTTTTTTTTTTAAAAAGTATCTTAATTACCCATCAGTGGAGGAAGACAATTAATAATCACTATCCCACCTGTGAATTAAAATCTCTTCAAGCACAGTTTAAACTTTCTTTTATATACTGAACAACCCGTCCTTTACATTTTCTTTAATCTTATTCATCATAGTTAATAGCTCACCTTGCAATCTATTCATGTCTTCTCTATCTCATTTATTTACTACTATCTATAGGGAGAAAAGGGTTGAAGAGAGTTAACATTCCTTTAACCCCCACTACATGCCTGGCAGTATGATACCCACTTTGAATATATTACCCAGTTTCTATCCCAAAACTGAATTCCGCATCTAAAATTTTAATCTTATTTCTTTACTTATTTATTACTTCTCTCCCTCATCAGAATTTATGTTCAATGGCAACATGGATCTTGCCTTGTTCGTTATTTCTTCAGATCTGGCACACAGGAGCTACTCAGTAAATAGGTGCAGATGAAAGAATTAAGGAATATAACATCAGAGCTCACAAATACTCAATTTAGCTCTCTTTTTGGTGGTGCAAATCATTGCCCACTCCAGTTATATCTACCTTGTTTTGCCCTTAATTTTGTCATCTATAACAATTGTTGTTATATATTTGTTTCAAGTGGAATAGGATAATCTGTTTGAAAACTTCATTTTCCCTTTATTCAAAAAATGTAATCCTAAAAATATTTTAATGTATTTATATTCAGCATATCTTTCAATGCTATGTAATTTTTTTAATGATGTGTAATTTCTATATGCAGTGTTACTTTTTCTGCTCTTATTTATATGAAAAAAGAAGAAAATGCTGATGCTCTGATAGTCTCAAATTCTGTTAACATCACCATAAGGCTTAAAAATACTCATGAATATTGAGAATTGAGAGTTCCTTACAGAGGGATAAATTGCAGTTAATAATAGACTTATAATAAAAATAATCATTTTTACTTCAAAAAAAATTTATCTAACAAAACAAAGCATCTACATAAGCCTAGAATCAAATTGTTAGTTCCTGTTAGTGAAAAAGAGAAAATCTAGGTTTGTCCTCAGAATACATTCTTCAGTAAATATTTGGGGCATGGTTTATCTCAGTAAGAATATCTTAATATCCAGCAACATCTTAAAGTTCTACCTCAATTTTGAATAACTTCTTCATTCTTAAATATCTTCAAAACATCCACAGGGTTAAAAAGGGGGAGGGAGAGAGTAAATACTATTAATGGTACTGTAAAATACAAAAATTGAGTGAAATAGCTGCTAACAACAGCAAGTCAGTTAGGACCAAGATTTTTCCTCATTAGTTAAGCAAAATACTCTACCCAAGTAGCTGGTAATTGGTAATTGCAATGTTTCTCTGACTAGCCAAAAAAAAAAAAACAAAAAAAACAAAAAAAAACAAAAAACCTTTAAAAAAGATTTTCTAATACTCTAAGGGAGAAAGCAAAAGAGCAGTAAACATTAGAGGAAATAGAAATCACTCATAAAGAATGACATTGTACATATAAAATTTTATTTAAAAAGAGCTCACAAATGTCTTACATTGTTTTTTGCCACAGATTCAAATCCAAGTTCTTCCAGATGCCACTTTATGCTTATAGCTCATACATAACTTTAAAAAAACATTTAATTCAAATGTACCAAATGCAGCAAAGGGCTTAAAAAATAGAAATTTCAAAGTAAATACTCATTTAGAGACACCAGCAAATAAATCTGACCTTTTCAAGTGGCTTTCCCAAAGAGTTTCCAATCAGTTTCCAGTCATTTAAGACTTCTTCAATTTTGGAAATAAACCTAGTAATGAGAAAAAAACTTTCTAAATATGTAACAGCGCTTTTTTCTTTTTTACTACTGTTATACAATTTCTTTAAAAAAAGTATTTTTTAAATTAATTTATTTAAGAGAGAGAGACAGAATGACAATGAGTATTAATGGGCCCATTTATGGGCTCAGCACAGAGCCCAATGTGGAGCTCAATCTCACAAACCATGAGATCACGACCTGAGCCAAAATCAAAAGTCAGACACCCAACCAACTGAGCAACCAGGTATGCCAAAAAAGTAGTTTTTAAATTTCAACATTTTTATCAGAGAAGACTCAATAAGTTTAGTATTATTAGTCTAATTTATGGATATGGAATAAATGTGGAAATAATCCTCTGCAATCCAAGAATTTTTAAATTCTGGTTTTTTAATAAATTTTATTTATTTATTTAAGTAAACTCTACCCCCCAGTGTGGGACTCAACCTCACAACCCCAAGATCAAAAATCCCAAGCTCTACTGACCAAGCCAGCCAGGCATCCCAAATTTTAAAGTCCAATGCTTACCCAACAAAGGCAATCTGCTTCCATAAAATTTAAATTAAGAATTAATAAATCTCAGGGCACCTGGGTGGCTCAATCAATTGAGCATCCAATTCCTGATTTCAGCTCAGGTCATGATCCCAGGGTTGGGGGATTGAGCCCTGTGTCCAGCCCTGTACTAAGCATGAAGTCTGCTTGGGATTCTCTCTCTCTCCCCCTCTGTCCCTCCCTCCTTCTCATGCTTTCTCTCTAAAATAAAAAAATAAATAAAAAATAAAAAAGAGTAAGTCTCTATATTAGAATGTATATAATAAATTTGGAACAGAAGTAAAAACTGACAGGAGTGCCTGGGCGGCTCAGTCAGTTAAGCGCCTGACTCGATTTCCGCTCAGGTCACAATCTCACAATTCAGGAGTTGGAGCCCCATGTTGCGCTCTGCACTGACACTGGCAGAGCCTGTTTAGGATTATCTCTCTCCCCCTTTCTCTGCCCCGCCCCCTCTCAGGTGCATGCACTCTGTCTCTCTCAAAATAAACATACATTAAAAAAAAAAAAAAAAATGAAAAACTAAAAGGATACTACTAAAAATAACTATGAAACCAATGATCTTTTCCCTACCCTCAAAGTAACTAATCTATTTAAATTAACTTTTCCTTTGAAGATATTTAGGAATTGATTTGCCTACCTCTCCCCTCAAAAGAAAACATTTAGGAACTTTGCTCATTAAAATAAAACATGTTGCTTATGCTCTGTCTCTTGGTCACTGAAGCATCTAAATAAAGAATTTCTCCCATGAAAAAAATAATAATAAATAAATAAATAAATAAAATAAAATAAAACATGTTTTGGGGCACCAGGGTGGCTCAGTCTGTTAAGTGTCTGACTCTTGATTTTGATTCATGTCACAATCTCACTGTTCAGGGAATCCAACTCAGCATCAGGCTCTGTGCTGACAGCACTGAGCCAACTTGGGATTCTCTCTCCATCTCTCATCCCGTTCCCCACTTGCATACTCTCTCTCTCTCTCAAAATAAATAAATTTTTAAAAAGTAAAACTTTAAAATGAAAAATAAATAAAACATGTTTTAAGGGACAGCTGGAAAGAAACAACAAGTAGATTTGTCAGCTTTAAGGAATAAATGACAGATTTTAATACTAATCACTATATAATCTTTAAATCTACTGATGAACCAGATCTATTAAAAAGAGAATGAATTCTGACTAGTAATATGCTCAATCAGCAAATTAAAAACTGTCAAATCTCAGTAGTACTGTTAAAAGACACTTTCAGAAGGCTTTTATTACTCCAAAAAGCTAACTTAAGTATGATGTAATCTAATAGCAAAATTGCTCCCCTATAACCCTACGTCATATTACTAGAGTACTAGAGTTAATTCCAGTCAAAATATATTCAAAGCCATCAGGTTTTTTCCCTCAGTGACATTATCAGTTAATATTTACATTTGTTTTAAGACAGTAATGATAGTAATGATAAACCAGAGTTATTACAATTTAAATGAACCTTGTAATCAAGTCCTCTTTAAGATGAAAGGCAGTATTAATATACTGACTCACTTCTGGGCAGTTCAATCAAAAGGTTAATTATCAGTTTGAAAATGCTCTAGAAAGAAGTTAACATGTTTACAAAAAAAGGAAATAAAAATTTTTATTGTAACCACATGTGAGCAAAAATTTGCAAGTAAAATGTACATTGTATTTATAAAGGAAAAAAAACTGGAAGCTACCTAACTAAGTGCACAAAAGTTGTAAATTAATGGTATATCCACTGAATGAAATAGTATGCATCCATAAAAAATCAAGTTTGAAGACCATTTGAGGATATAAGAAAATGTTCATTTCATACATTAAGTGAAAAAATTGAAGATATAGAAACAAGTATTAATATGCTTTGACACAGAATGCTTACAAAACACTCATAGAAGAAATTTTCTCAAAATATTAATAGTAACAATCTCCTGGTGGTACAATTACAGGTTTCTTATATTTTTCTTTTTTATTCTACTATGAAGTATTATTTTAATAAAAATCGTTTAAGATAATATTGCTTTCACAGTAAAAGGAACATACTAAAGTACTTATTTTACGAATTCTATCAGTTACTAGCTAAAAGAGAAAAATTGGGTTCTACTGAAGTATGGAGATTTGACCAAAAAATTGAATAACTTTACCCCTGAAAGCTCTCAAGACCTCAGCTGAAGGGTCTTTTCCTCTGACTCCTCATTCTGTTAGGTTCCTTTGTCACATGCTCTTGTAAAACCAGGTTTCTTTCCCTTCTCAGTTCTTATTTCAATTTTAATTACAGACTTATGTGTATCATTATTTGACTCATGTCTGTCTCCTTCATTAGACTGTATGTTAAGAGCAGGAATTGTCTATTTTTATTGATCACATCCCTATGCCCTGCACTGTATTTGACAAACTGGCACTCAATAAATATTTCTGCAAAGGATAAGTGATTAAAAAGTTAGGTGGTTTTTTTTTTTTAATTTTTTTTTTTAATGTTTGTTTATCTTTGAGAGAGAGAGAGAGAGAGAGAGAGAGAGAGAGAGAGAGAGAGAGACATAATGCGAGCGGGTGAGGGCAAAGAGAGCGGGAGACACAGAATCCGAAGCGGACTGCAAGCTCTGATCAGGGTGCCTACACGTGGATCAGGGTGTCTAGGTGGCTCAGTTGATTAAGCATCTGACTTTGGCTCAGGATATGATCTCGTGGTTCCTGGGTTCAAGCCTGGAATCAGGCTCTGTGCTGACAGCTCAGAGCCTAGGTCCTGCTTCAGATTCTGTATCTCCCTCCCTCCCTCTCTCCCACCCCCCCCCCCGTCAAAATAAACAAATAAACCTAAAAAAAAAGAATCCCAGGGGTAACCTAGGTAGTTCAGTCGCTTAAGGGTCCAACTTCAGCTCAGGTCATGATCTCATGATTCAGGAGTTCGAGGCTCTGTCCAGCTCTGTGCAGACAGCTCTGAACCTGTGACCTGCTTGGGATTCTGTGTCTCCCTCTCTCTCTTCCCCTCCCCCTGCCTCTCTCTCAAAAATAAAATAAACATTAAAAAACTCAAAAAAAAAAAAAACCCACACAGATCAAAGGTTTTATTTTGTTCTTTTCCATTAATATTAAACATTCTGGACACAGAATATCTACCCAATACAGCCTTGCCAGTATGATTATGTCTAACTGACTTTTCTTTTTGGGGGGGGCACCACAAATCAAACTATTATACCAGCAGGGATCTTTTATATTTTACTATGTCATCTAATGACATAACATGTACAAATTTCCTCTCCAACCAGAAAGATTACAAAATGTTCCAACAAACTAAATATTGATCGGACACCCAGAAGGGTCTCTGTGATACCGACCAGAAAGTTTCTCCATCTAAGCTATCACTCCTCCACAAAGCTGGGTTTCAACTAATTTCAATGATACAACGATTTCTCTCAGCTGTTCAGAGAGGTTTGCTGAGAATAGGAAGCCTGGGCACATGACCCACTGAAATGCAACAACTTGAACCGAAGGGTTCCAAAGCCATCTGCAGCCTGTCTTAAAAGGTTATTCTAAAAGACCGGATGGAGATGGTGGGAAAGTAGCAGATGGACAACCACCAGCACTATGAAGGCCTCCTCCACAAATGGATATGCGACGTACACAGAAGGAAAAGGCAGCTGCGAAGTTCACTGCTTATGATCACAAAATGTGTTAAACGCAAATGAAAACAGGAACGGACGTGGTAGCCACGGACATTGTTTCTGCGGGTGGGCAACAACCGTTCTAAGGAAAGTGCTCTCAGAGTAAACAAAACTTTTTCTGAAAGCCGCATCTCAGGTGTTTGGCTGATGGGGGCGGGCCCGGGCTGTTCAGACGCAAGAGGCTTACTTACAGCTGCCTAGAGACCGGAGGAGACGCAGAGCTGGGGGCTCGCGGGTCTTACTTTTACCGCAGAATTAGTGTCACGTGTGGTCTATGTTGGGGAAGTGGCACGAAGACTCCGGGGCCCAAGGTACTGATAACCAAGGATACGACTCACTCACCTTTCCCATTCCGAGGCAGTGGTGAAGTCCGTGATCTCAAATACCTCGGACTCGGGCTACGGGAAAAGGAAGGAAAGAAAAACAGATTGAGCCCCGGGGCGCTGACACGGAAGAGAGAACTTACAGGCAGGGATAGAAAGAGAGCAAACGCCTCACCTCACTGTCGGCCGCCATCTTGAGGAGCGCCGCGAAGGGCGCTAGGTATGCTGGGAAGAAGAGCAGGGCGTTTGGGGAAGGGGGGAAAGGAGGGCGGGGCCGGGCCTCGGCGCAGCACCGCCCCCTGGTAGTGAGTCCTGTTTGGAAGTCGTCGAAGGCTGCAATCATTTGATTTAGAACAAACAAACAAAAAAGCTTTGAATTTGAAATATTCCTGTAAAGTAATGAATTCAGGAAAAGAACACAAGCAAAGAGGTAAGACAAGGTCCTAGATTCCTGTGGATAAAATTATATTAAAAACTCCAGGGGCGCTTGGGTGGCTCAGTGAAGCGTCGAACTTCAGCTCAGGTCATGATTTCCTGTTAGTGAGTTTTGAGCCCTGCGTCGGGCTCTCTGCTGACAGCCCAGAGCCTGGAGCCTGCTTGGAATTCTGTCTTCCCCTCTCTTTCTGTCCCTCCCCTGCTAGTGCTCTCTCTCTCAAAAAATAAATAAACATTAAAAAAAAATTTTTTTTTAACCTCAACCACGTTGAATTGAATTTTTCATTAAACATCTGTTTATTGATTGCAAGGCTCAGAGCTAGGTGTTGTAATGTCCACCCTCCTCTACCTCCCTCAAAGAATTTACACAGTTGGTTCAGTCATGAGATAAAGTCGTGCTAGTTTTCTGGTTTCTGGGAAAAGCAACATACTGTTCAATGAATACTTCATTTTTTAAGCCATTGAGGAACAGAAGGGGTGGCAGCTAGCAGTTGACAATTATAATTCATACATAGTGAAGTATATGTCATGAAATGACACCATGTCTAGGATTTGCTTGAAAATAACGGGAGGGGGAAATGAGTAGGGCTAGGAATAAAACCAGATTAGATATTAGTGGATAATAGTTTAAGCTAATGATGTGTACATGGGTGTTTATACTATTCTCCCTACTTCTTTTAGGTCTGATAATTTTCATGATTACAAATTTAAAAAGATTAAATCTCATTTAAGTTTTGCAACCTACAAAAAGAAAATTGGTGATAGAAGACTAAGAAATTCAGCTTCAGCGATAAAAAAATTTAATCTTAAAATAAGCATTAGATATATCAGAAATTTGATGATATAGATAGGGCAGATGAGGAATCTAAGGTCAGAAGAATTTTAACAATAGGTATTGCTAGTGCCAAACCTTGAACCCTTGTCTTCTAATGTTCCTTCTAGTTTCTGCCTACCATATCAATGAGGGATTGTGAGTTACTACTGCAGCAGTCTTTCCCAAGAGGTCTCAACTTGCATCCTCCATTCATTTTACAAGCACTTATTAAACACCTAACTATAAGCCAGTCACTGTGCTAGAATAGTAAGTTGTATTGTAGATGTGGTCCCTGACCTCAAGGAACTCAGGGTCTAATAAGGAAACCAGAAGTTTGCTGCACAACAGAAGAGGTGCTGCATATATCAGCATTAGTATTAGCAACACAAGGTCAATGGTAATCTTGACAAGAAGAATCTTGGAGGAGAGCAGAAGGATAAGATATCATAACCAGGTTGGGAGTGGGGAAGGCTTCTAAGTATGTCCAGAGGCTCAAAGGTAGGAAAGTCTGATCTGACCAATGAACCAAAAGTGAGCACTTAGAGCACAGTATTGGTGATGCAGTTGGAGACATAGGAATGGGCCAGACCATATAGGGCACTCTAGGCCAAGATTGGACTTTATTTGAAGCACAGTGAAAGTCACTGAAATGTTTTAAGCAAGAGACCAACGTGATCCAATTTACATTTTGCAAAAGTCTAGATGCTTTATGAACAGAACCAGGGGAGGGTTGCAAAAAGAAGTAGGGACAGCTGGTGACTCTTAAAGCATCCAGTGAAAGATGATGGTGTGAAGGCTTGGACTAGGGTGGTTAGCACACATGGTGACTTATTTGATATGCATTTTGGAGATATGATAGACAGGACTTGATGATGGATTAAAAGTAGAGATAAGTGAGGGGTGCCTGGGTGGCTCAGTTGGTTGAGCATCCGACTTCAGCTCAGGTCATGATCTCATGGTCTGTGAGTTCAAGCCAAGCGTCAGGCTCTGTGCTTACAGCTCAGAGCCTGGAGCCTGCTTCAGATTCTGTGTCTCCCTCTCTGCCCCTCCCATGCTTGTGCTCTATCTCTCTCTCCCTCTCTCAAAAATAAATAAACATTTAAAAATAATAAAAGTAGAGATAAGGGAAAGGAGGGAATCAAAGATAATTTTCAGGTTTCTGGCCCAAGGAAATGTGTCGGGATGATGCCATTTCCTGAGATGAACAAGACTGGATGGAGCAAGGCAACCAGTGTTTGCTTTGGGAAGTGTGAAGTGCAACAGGTTTGTAAGATACTCAAGGAGAGTTGTTAAGGAGAAAACTGAGTGTAAGACTAGGACTCAGAGGCAAGACCTGGGGGTGAAGATAATAATTTGGTAGATTTTAAGACACAAGAACAGATGAAGTGATTTAAGAAAAGAATATAGCGGCACCTGGGTGGCTCAGTAGGTTAAGCGTCTGACTTCAGCTCAGGTCACGATCTCGCGGTCCGTGAGTTCGATCCCCGCATCGGCCTCTGGGCTGATGGCTCAGAGCATGGAGCCTGCTTCCGATTCTGTGTCTCCCTCTCTCTCTGCCCCTCCCCTGTTCATGCTGTCTCTCTCTGTCTCAAAAATAAATAAAACGTTAAAAAAAATTTTTAAAGAAGAATATAGAAAGAGAAGAAAAGAAGCCTCATCTGAAGACCTGAAAACATTTTATATTTAGAAGATGGATAAAGGAAATGTATGCCATGAAAGAGGGAGGAAAGTAATGGCTAGAGAAATAGGAAAGCAAGGAAAGAGGATGGCACAGAACCCAAGAGAAGAGTATGTTTCAAGACAGTAAATATTGAGTCCTGAAAAGCAAGTAAGAGAAAGATAGGGTCAAGGGTGATCAATTGTTATTGTTTCTTGGGGTTTTCCTTTGTCTTTGAGGCAGAGGAGAGCAGATATGTTTGTGTACTGATGATAATCTAAGAAACTGATGATGAAAGGGAGGTGGGAGAGTTGAAGTTCCTGTGAAGGTGAGAGAGGAGGAAATCCAGAGCTGGTGGCACCGTTTACATTGCCTTGAGAAGTCCTGCTTCAGAAGGGACTCCCCACCCCCACCCCATGAGTAGCACTCCCTGGAGTTATGTGCAGCAAGGTGGAATTCAGAGCATGTATACCAGTGAAGGAAGGATATGTGGTTAGGTTGGCTTTTTTTGAGAAGAGAAAGAAGGGAAGAAAAAATGGTAGAGACATAGACACTGGAAGATTTGTACATACCAAAGGAGGAGAGTTACTTGTTCACTTCACTTTTTAAGATTCCCACCAACTGAAATAAGTCTGTAGGTTTTAAGGTCAGACAAATCCAGGTTCAGCCATATACTAACTACAGTAGATGACTTGGGGAAAATTACTTAACTCCTATAAACCCCAGTGCCTTCATTAGTAAAATAGGACTTCTAAGACCTCTTATTGCAAAGGATTATGGCAAAGATTTTCTATGTCTCTATGTGAAATGGTTAGCACAGTGTCCTGGCATGTAGTAGATGATCGACGGTGGTGGTAGCATTTATAATGAATGCACCATGAAAACCAGAAAATGCTACTCCCATGTAAAGCAGTACTTTGTTTTTTTTATATTAAATATAATTTATTGTCAAATTTATTTCCATACAACACCAGTGCGCATCCCAGCAGGTGTCCTCCTCAATGCCCATCACCCACTTTCCCCTCCCTCCCACCCCCCATCAACCCTCAGTTTGTTCTCAGTATTTAAGAGTCTCTTATGGTTTGCCTCCCTCCCTGTAACTTCTTTTCCCCTTGCCCCTCCTCCATGGTCCTCTGTTAAGTTTCTCAGGATCCACATATGAGTGAAAACATATGGTATCTGTCTTTCTCTGCCTGACTTACTTCACTTAGCATAATACTCTCCAGTTCCATCCATGTTGCCACAAATGGCCATATTTCATTCTTTCTCATTGCCAAGTAGTATTCCACTGTATATATAAACCACATCTTCTTTATCCGTTCATCAGTTGATGGACATTTAGGCTCTTTCCATAATTTGGCTATTGTTAAAAGTGACATTGGAGTACAAGTGCCCCTATGCATCAGCACTCCTGTATCCCTTGAGTAAATTCCTAGCAGTGCTATTGCTGGGTCATAGGGTAGATCTATTTTTAATTTTTTGAGGAACATCAACCCTGTCTTCCAGAGCGGCTGCACCAGTTTGCGTTCCCACCAACAGTGCAAGAGGGTTCCTGTTTCTCCACATCCTCTCCAGCATCTATAGTCTCCTGATTTGTTAATTTTAGCCACTCTGACCGGCGTGAGGTGGTATCTCAGTGTGGTTTTGAGCATTACTTTGTTTTTCCTCCCTGCTTATCCATGAAGAAGTTTCAGTACATACCAAAATCAGAAACTAAAAAATCACAAAGACTTTGCTACATGAAGTTAAATCTTAGAAACTGTATGAAATCGCTTTCTTGAGTTGCTAGGTAAAGTTTTCTTCTGAGATATTTTTGGCTTCTTGTCTTCTCCCTGGAGAAACTTTTAAAATAAGTTATTTGCTAAAGCAAAGTGTGAAACCAGGATGCTAATGATGTAAAGTACCCAGGGGAGACACACTTTTATTAGATTTTCACTGGTTCACAAGGCAGAAAAGATTTTGTTTCTTCAGTATTAAGAGCTCTTTTGCTATACATCCAAAGGCAAGGGTTTTTCTGTTGCAAGCACATTTCCTCCCTGGCATAATTTTCAGTTATTTCAAGGTGTTAACCAGTAATAGCCAGGGGGAGAATTTTGACGCATAGGCAATTTAAGGGATTAGATGCCTGGAAAAAAATCGCCGTTGGCTTAGTCCTCAGAGAAATGTGGGGGCATAACAGTTTAATTAGGTCTTAGCGAGATAGCAAATATTGTGAGAGGAGAAAGAGCAGTGGGACTACACCATCCCCATCTACCTGGATGCCTCTGTGCCGCGACAGCAACTACAATAGAAGGTACACCTGGAAGACAAACACCTGCTATGAAAATAAGAAACCCTTAAGAGAGAAATCTCTAAAGCACAATTTTCAGACAGCATTTGTTTTCACTCATTCAGTAATATTAATCAAGTCATAGCAATGGTCAATCCTACGGAGGTATTCAAAGACTAATCCCTGCCCTCGAGGTGCTCACAGTCTGAGATAAGACATAAATATAATATGGTTTAGAAAGAGATGCGTGACGGCTAATCCAGCTTCTTAAAACTCTTTTTTAAATCAAGTGATTGAAAAATATCCAAGTGACCTTTCAGAACACACAATATTTTCATTCTCTCTTTTTCTTTTAATGTTTATTTATTTTTGAAACAGTGCAAGCAGAGGAGGGCAGAGAGAGAGGGAGATGGACGATCCAAAAGGGGCTCTGTGCTGAGAGCCCGATGGGGGGTTGGAACTCATGAACTGTGAGATCATGACCTCAGCCAAAGTCAGACTCTTTACCAACTAAGCCACCCAGGTGCCCCACACAATATTTTACATTCTAAACAAGTGCTCCACTATTTCTTGAACTAGAAAGAGGTACAGTCACCAAGGCAAGGAATCTCTGGAGAATTTTAAGAGAAATGATTAAACTCCATTCTTGTTAGGGAGAGTGAACTCTTTTAGCCACAGATGATTAATAAAGGCAAGATTTTGGGTCTAATCCCAACCTTCTTTTGCATTGTGCTGTTTGTTCTAAGGTTCATTAACTACTTCTACATTAATAGTATCTTCAATTGCTTGCTGATCTTCTCAGATCCCTTTTAAGTTATTTATTTTGAGAGGTAATGAGAGAGAGAGAAAGAGAGAGAGAGAATGCGAGCATGGTGGGGGTGGGCACAGAGAAAAAGAATCCCAAACAGGCTCCCCACAGTCAGCACAGAGCCCAACCTGGGGCTCGAACTCACAAACTGTGAGATCATGACCTGAGCTGAAATCAAGAGCTGGACGCTTAACCAACTGAGCCACCCAGGCACCCCTGCTCGGATCCCTTTTAACATTCACTTCAGTTTAGTTTCTAACTAAACTACATGGGCTAATTTCCATCTCATCTGCATCTGCCATTTTGCTGCAGATAATCTCCTATTTTCCATTTATCTCTGTTCTTTGCATTGGCCCACTTATGTACTGCAATATACTGCCTGGTAAGAGATCCTTAAATCACTATTTGTCACCAGAGGTAGACCTAAGAATCATATTTTAATTTAAATTGTTCAAGTGTTATACAAGTAATGAGAATGTCTTCTCATAAAAAAGTTCAAATCATATGTTTAAAACAAATGGCCTCCTTGACTGTCTTTTCAATTCTCATATCCTCAAGATAAAATTGCTCATACGAGTTAAGCATGAGTTTTTTCAGACCTCTTCCTATGTTTTACATACATATTTGTGTATTTGAAAAATATATTCTTACCTTCTTTTTAATCAATTTTTTGCACAAATAAGAATGTCTTGTTCTAAGTGTTTTTCTTATTCTAAGGCATTCTTCTAAGTGTTTTACTCATACTTAATTCGTTTCATTCTTATAATTGCCCTGTGACGTAGATAATGTTCTTATTATACACCCTTACTTTACAGATGACGAAACAGGCTGAAAGAGCATTGGTAACTTGCCCAAGCTGTATGCCTGCTAAGTGATCAGGCTGGCTCCTGAGCGTGTGCTCCCAACCACATCATGCAAGTATCATGTTACTGTATATGCATTATTCGGCAACCCGCTTTTTTTTTACTAAACTATATGACTTGGATCCCACTTAAGACATGATATAAAGCTCTTTCCTCCTTTTTTAATCTGCTGCACAGCATTCCAGAATTCAAAGCATAGATGTACTACTTTTTATTTGTCTTCTGTGACTTGACATGTAAGTGATCTACTGTTTAAAGCTATTAATAACATCCTTCAGGATGCCTGGGTGGCTCAGTCGGTTGAGCATCTGACTCTTGATTCTGGCTCAGGTCATGATCCCAGGGTTGTGGGATCGAACCCCACATTGGGCTCTGTGCTGAGCATGGAGCCTGCTTGAGATTCATATTCTCTCTCTCTCTCTCTCTCCCCCTCCCTCCCTCTGGCCATCCCTCCCCTGCAAAAACATAATAATTAAAAAAATAACATCCTTAGATGGATGACAAGTACGTGGGGGCTCATTATACTATACTGTTTACTTTGCATGTTTGAAATTTTCCAAAATAAATTTTCTAAAAAAAGTTTTCTGAAAAAAAACTAGGGTAAAATTTCATTATACCTGAATCTTTATGATCACATGTCAGAATGCACCCTGTAGCAATGCTCTAGGGTGAATACTGAGAAATGGGGATACCAAGCTGAAGAATGTGTGCATTTTAAAAGGTAATAAAGGGGCACCTGGGTGGCTCAGTCGGTTAAGCCTCTGACTTCCACTCAGGTCATGATCTCACAGTTTGTGAGTTTGAGCCCCGCATCGGGCTCTATGCTGGCAGCTCGGAGCATGGAGCCTGCTTTGGATTCTGTGTCTACCTCTCTCTCTGTCCATCCCCTACTCATTCTGTCTCTCAAAAAATGAGCAAATTTTTTAAGGTAATAGATAGCACCAGATTGCAATGTCCAAAGTGAATGTTACAAATTTACATACCCTCTAATAGTGTATAATTGTAGCCATTTTTTCACACATTTAATATTATAATAACTCTCTTAAATTTTTGTCAGTATGCTAAACAAAACATGGTTTGATTTATGTTTTCCTGATCCCTGGTGAGCTTAGCCAGTTTTACAAGTGTTTCTTGGCCATTTGTATTCATCTCCTATAAAGAGTAATTTCACATCTTTCACTTGTTTTTCTTTGGTCATTTATCTTTTCGGCCATTGATTTAGGTTATGTCACCATCATATTTTTCCTGACCCATTTTAATAATCTTTAATCATTTCTATCTGCACCTCTTCTTCAATTAATTTTCATTCTTGCAGTCAGGAGGATCTTCCTAAAATACAGATATGATCACATCTCTCCATGAATAAAATCTTTTAATTGTCTCCCAGTTCAGCTGGAAATAGTCCCACTTCCCCTCCACCCCACCCCTACCATCCCCCCGAGCCCTGCCATGTGTGTTCTGCTTTTCAAACACACACACGTGAAACAGTATTTTCAGCGTTTCATGCTTTTATCTTTCCCCTGGACATGCTGTTGTTTAGTTTATCCTGCAGTATCGTTCCATCTGTGATTTTCCTGGTGAACTATTTGTCCTTCAAATTCAGCTCAGATCATTCTCTGAAGGCTCCCTATGCCTTTCTGTTATGGGCTGAACTGTGTTCCCCCAAAATTTATATGCTGAAACCCTAATCCCTAGAACCCCAGCATGTGACTATATTTGGAGTTGACTTGCAAAGATGTGATTAAGTTAATGGGACCATTAGGGTGGCCCCTGATCTAATCATATGGGTGTTTTTATTAAAAAGAAAAAAAAGAGATTAGGCCATGTGGAGAGACATCAGGGGTGCCTGTGCACAGAGAAAAGACCGTATGAGAACAGTAAGAATCAGCCACCAGCAAGCCAAGGAGAGGAGCCTCAGGAGATAACAAATCTGCCAACACCTTGATCTTGGATTTCTTAGCCTGTAGGACTGTGAGAACTGTTGCTTAAGCCACCAAGTCTGTGGTATTTTGTTACGGAAGGCCTAGCAAACTAATTAATATACCCCAGCCCTTCCAACTCAGAAAGCTAGGCATTCCCCTTCCATGCTTCCCTAGAGCCTACTACATAGCTCTGTGGCAGCCTTATCTCCTAATACAATACAGGAGTCTCCCCTTGTCCTCAGTCTTGCTTTCCCCAGTTTCAGTTCCCCAAGGTCAACCACCCTCAGGAAGCATAATATCCTCCTTCTGATGGATTGTCAGCAGGTCAGTAGTAGCCTAACACTACAGCACAATGCCTGCGTTGTTAACTTACTTCATCTCATCACATAGGCATTTGATCATCTCACAGCATCGTAAGAATGGTGAGCACAGGACAATAAATTGTTCTGAGAGACAGAAAGACAATGTTGATATAAGTTTTATTACAGTATCATGTCATAATTGTTCTATTTTCTTATTTTCTTAGTAATTATTGTTGCTGATCTCTTACTGTGCCTAATTTACAGTTAAACTTTATTATAGGTACAATCTGAGGTTTCAGGCATCCACTGAGAGTCATGAAGCATATCCCCTGACAATAAGGGGGGACTACTGGATTGTCCTTGTTTGCATGCTTATCTTGCCACTGTTTCTGAAAACTCATGTTTCTTGAAAAAAACATGATTTGAATGAATGACTGTTTCTCAAAATGAGAGACAAGAGAAGGATTACTGTTTTTAGGAACCGACACAAAGATTCATGGATTGCGGACCAGCCTAAGCCCAAAGATAACACTGCAGAAATCCTAAACATGAGAAAGTACAGTACTTATAACTTCCTCTTGGCATAAAAGCTAAGAAAAAATACCATTCCTGCTGGCAGCAGAAACAAGGAAGTTTGTAGAAAGTAAAATAGAGAGGGATACTGGGGTGGCTCTGTCGGTTGAGCTTTCGACTCTTGATTTCAGCTCAGGTCATGATCCCAAAGTCATGGGATTGAGCCCTACATTGGGCTCTGCACTGAGCATGGAACTTGCTTGGGATTCTTTCTCTTTCTCTCTCCCTCTGTCCCTCTCCCCCTGCTGTCTTTCTCTCACTAAAATAAAAGTAAAAAATAGAAAGTAAAACAGAGTAACAACCTGCATGTGCTTGGATTAGCGTTAAAGTGCTCCAGGCTGAATGGATGATGGAAGAGTATACATAAACCTAGCAATCTCTGAGTGTTCATTCATTTGAGGAGTATGTGAGTGAGTGAGTGTGGGTGTGGGTGTTGCGTGTTAACATAGTAAGTGGTGAATATTTCAACATTGCAGTCAGGTTGCTTTGATTCAGGCCCTAGTGCCGCCATTTATTAGCTTAAATTTCTTCTAAGCCTCAATGTTCTCATCTGTAAAATGGATGAATAATGATGATTATAGAATCAACTCCTTGGCGCTGTTGTAGGGGTTAAATGACGTCATTCATGTAAAGGACTAACCTAGTAAACATTTAATAAATGTTAGCTGTTACTATGGTAAAGTATTTTTTTCACCTTCTTCAGTTGAACATATATAACAAGTACATCTGTAGAAGAAAACCCCCTGCATCCTCCAGTAAGTTGCATTAAAAAATCTAGCAGCATACAAATGGCAGATGACCCTATGTTTTAGAGTGCCTGAGTCTACTTCCTCATGAGAGTGTTTTTGTTGTCCAGAATTTAAAGTCTCTTTCAGCTGGGTTTATTAGCGTTTATGACTGGGACAAACATGCAGTCTGTTAACTGAAGACCTTGTTTGGGAATATCACAACTCTAGACAAGAAATATGTTCTCATGTAAGAATTTCCATTCACTGGTGCTTTTTCAAATATGACTCTAAGAATGCAACCAGGGTTTGGGGTTAACCTGTTGGTTTCTCTCATGCTGCAATTTATATTCAGATTCAGAAAGGCATCCTTCTAGCACATCATGGCAATTACAAAGGTATGGTTTTCCTGGAGAAAATTTCACTGCATAAGATGATAACGGCAGTTGTGCCAACCATGGAAGGACACTAACATCCAACTCTTTTAAGCACTTAAATGGCAGCTTTGAAGAGTGTACAGTGCTTGTTTTCCTTCCTGGACAAGATTGTCCTGCCTTCAATTCTCAAAGCTAAATGCACAGTGGATGGTTGCCTGGGTGACAGCCTGTAAACTAAGCAGTCTCTTTGCAGCTAACTGAAGGGTTTGTGCACACAGAACCAGCTTTAATTATTTTTTTAAGTACTTTGAGCTGTGCAACATTGGAAAATAATCAAAGAAAAAACAATCTATATCTATGCTGCTTTTAAATGGATCCCTCACTGAAGTGTTGGTTGACAGCTGCCCCAGAAATCTGCCACCAAAAATTAGGATGACGTGGACTGCTGTTTTTCTCCATCTTTCTTCAACTGTGTGTCAGCTCCCACAGCAAAACACGACATAGGTAAGCCAAATCTCCTTTTCAGCCCACTTTAGGTAATGCCATATGTTGCAACATTTTTTTCTCCCCAAAGGTTGTCCCAGAGGAGGAACATCAGGTAAACTGATAGAGGAAACTGTCCTAATCTCAAATAATTATATCCTTAGAGTTGCCGTAATAAACTATCTTTGATTTTTCAAATATTGAGACAATCCTTTCTAATATTTAGGCGATCTAGATCACAAGCTAAACTGGTAAGGGGAAGAAAAGTATACAATACTTGGTTCGATTTAAATATACCTAGGGACAATCTTTTATTTTAGTTTAGTCACTTAAATACGTGATAACTTTACATGATATAAATCTTCTTGTAAATATTCAGTATGATATATATGAGTCCTAGCCGTATTTTCTCAACGTGAAAGGAGATTCCCGTTGCTCTAAGTCTTAATTACATAAGATGTCAAATGAAATGTAAGCAGGGTAATAAGATACTTTGTTTTACAAGTAGGTTCGATGTGGGGCTCGAACTCATGAACTAGGATGTCATGACCTGAGCTGAAGTCGGACACTTAACCAACTGAGCCACCTAGATGCCCCTAGTTTATTTCTTTTTAAAACATTTTTTAAATTCCAGGGGCACCTGGCTGGCTCAGTCGGTAGAACATACAACTCTTAAACTCAGGGTCAGGGGTTCAAGCCTCACATTGGTCATGGAGCCTACTTTTAAAAAATTTAATTCCAGTGTAGTTAAAATTACAGCCTTATATTAGTTTGGTTTAAATCTTAATGTTTGTTTTTTATTGAAATAGTAGATACTACTTGTGAAATGCTCTCACTCGAAGGTTACATTAAAGAATTAAACCACAGCTCTTAAACACTTATTGTCATTTCATTGCTAAGGGTAATAACTTTGGAAAGAAATTCCTTTGGGGGTTTATTTTCACTTTATGAGTAAACTGGTGATATAAATATATATTTATTGCCTAGTCATTATTTGAGTATCTGATTTTTAGCTTTACTGAAAGACAGGTTTTAATTATTCTTTATTTCTGAAGGTGTTTCTTTTACCTGTGATATTGCAAGTACCGTTGCACTTTCCAAAATAAGTACATAAATTCATGCTTGAAGCTGTTTGCTGGGACAGATATGTATACTGATTTTAAATTTATCTATGGCCTAATTTCAAGTGTATCATTTGATCCTTCATCCCTTAGGAAAGTTCCAAGTACACTGCTTATTCAATGCTAATGTTAATGATGATTAAGTGACAGCAATCAACCGAATGTCTGCTTCCCTTAGAAGAACTTAAAGAAAATAGGCAGGCCCTACCAGTGAGAGTATAAATTGATACAGCTATTCTGGGGAATAATCTGGCAGTATTTAGTGAAATTAGGTATATTCGGCTCATTCACCTGAGGGAAACTTCTGCACAGTGTATAACATGGCCTGAACAAGTGTATTTCTGCAGTGCTGTTTATGGAGTGGGAAGTTGGAGGCAACTTCCATGTCCATAACCAAGGGACGGGATAATAAAGTATGGTAGAAGCATACTATACAGCCATTAGAAGCAAACAACCAGAGGTGCATGTAAGTATAAGGTTAAAGCTTAAAAACAAAGCGTTAAGTTAAAAAGTAAGCAACAAGATCTATATATTACAATACATGCACACATACATAACAGCACCATATGCCTTTAAAGATATCTGCATGTCTGAGGCTTCTTGTGCACATTCGATTGGGTCTTGTGAGGCACAGGGGAGCGGGAAAGAAGAGCAAAAGTGAAGAAAGAAAAAATAAAATAAAACAAGAGGAAAGCTAGACCCAGCCCAGTACTGCTAATGGGTATGATTAACCCCAACCTTTCTAGCTAGGATCCAAACAAGGAGATGAAAATAGGCGTATTTTACAAATGTTCCTTTAAATGCCAGTTGCGTTAAGTCTTTTTGGGCACTAGCGCCCACACATCTCCCATGTGATATCTCATTTTGCCAACGTCTGTGCTTCGTTTTCCTCATCTGTAAAATATGGATAATAATCTTCCTCTCCTGATGGTGTTGTTTGGAATAAAATAGATAAACTATATATAAATTATTTAGAATAACATATGGCATGTACTCAGCATTCAATAAATGTTGGATATTACTGCTGTAATTATTACGTTATCATTATGTAATGGTACTTTGTTTTTTTTTAATGTATGAGATTTATTGTCAAATTGGTTTCCATACAACACCCAGTGCTCATCCCAAAAGATGCCCTCTTCAATACCCATCACCCACCCTCCCCACCCTCCCACCCCCATGTAATGGTACTTTGAACAAAAGTAAGGAGAGACTTGAGGAATTGATTCTCTATTTCAGCTTATTCTCTATTAGAAATTTAGGGGGAAAGAATGGGTATTTATCCTAGGAAGTTTATGTCAAAAGGATTACATGGTAATGTTAAATACCAATAATAAAATAAAATGAATTGCAAGAAAGATTGTGGATTGGATTCTCATCACTGGGTCAATGTTTCCAGAAGTTGTCTAATGATAGAAATCACCTGAATGCTCGCACAAAGAAAGGTATACCCTGGAAATGGTAAAAAAAAAAAAAATAATAATAATAATAACAAGTGGTTGCCAGGGGTTGAGGGACAGGGACAGCAGGTTGAATAGATAGAGCACAAAAGATTTCTAGGGGAAACTACTCTAAATAATATAAAGGTGGATACATATCATTATACATTTGTCCAAAGTCCTAGAGTGTACAGCACCAAGAGTGAGCCCTAAGAGTAAATTCTGAACTTTACATAATAATGATGTGTCAGTGTAGGTTCATCAGTTGTCACAAATGGACCATTGTGGTGCTGGATGTTGATAATGGGGAGGCTGTGTATGTGTGGTGTCAAAGAGTATATGGGAACTCTCTACCCTTTCGACTCAGTTGTGTTGTGAACCTAAAACTGCTCCAAAAAATAAAGTCTATTTAAAATGAATCAATAGGAGCGCCTAGGTGGCTCAGTCCAACTTCCGCACAGGTCATGATCTCGCCGTTTGTGAGCTGGAGCCCCACATCCGGCTCTCTGCTATCAGCATAGAGCCTGCTTTGGATCCTCTGTCCCCCTCTATGTCTGCCCCTCCCCTGCTCGTTCCCTCTCTCTGTCTCTCTCTCTCAAAAGTAATAAACATTTTTTTAAAAAACCTGAGTCTATTAAAAA
Source organism: Panthera tigris (assembly GCF_018350195.1). NCBI lineage: Eukaryota > Metazoa > Chordata > Mammalia > Carnivora > Felidae > Panthera > Panthera tigris. The sequence continues at coordinate 125,444,440 of NC_056667.1, read as the reverse complement.
ATAAATAAAACCAGTGTATTATTATTTTTTAAATTAAAACAAAGAATGCGGAGAGTCTCCAGCCTCAAACCATACATACTAAATCAAAAAGAACCTGGGGATCTTTATTCATAACAAAGGGACAGCATAATTCTTATGCTCAAGCTAGTTTAGGAAACTGCACTAAATTAAGGCCACATTTCTTTGATTCAAGGAAACAAGATATCCTATTTACCTTCTGGCTCTGTTGCTGACCTCATCGATTATCATTCTGTAAAAACAAATGCCCCCCTCCCCCAGCATCAGGTCTTCCCCAGTTGCTCAAACACTGCCTCTTGGACTCATTTTCATTTTTCATGGTCGATCAGTCACAAACCCTTTAAGCTTTACTTTCAATTTTTATTTTTGCCTTTCTATATCATAATAACCTTCCCAAAGTCCCACTGTTCCTAAAACACACTCCTTTTTTAAAAAATGTTTATTTCTGAGACAGAGCATGAGTGGGGAGGGGCAGAGAGAGAGGGAGACACAGAATGTGAAGCAGGCTCCAGGCTCTGAGCTGTCAGCACAGAGCCTGATGCAGGGCTTGAACCCACAAACCATGAGATCATGACCTGAGCCGAAGTCAGTTGCTCAACTGACTGAGCCACCCAGGCACCCCATACAACACACTACTTAAAACTCTCTATGGGCTTCCCATCCTGGTTAGAAGTAGTATAAATTCCCATCTGGTCCACTTTCTCCTCATTGACCCTGGGTACTGGCCTTGTTCCTGCCCTTTCCCTCATCAAAACTGTCTTTTCCTCTTCTCTCCAGCTCTCCAAATATTATCGATACCTTTTTTCCCATGGAGTGCTTCAGCCGTGTGGCCATCCCATTTCTCTGACATCATAAGATTCATTATTTGTTGCTTGCTTTGACTCTTAACCATGCATTTTTTCTCACAGTTTGTCTTAACTACATTAAAAAAAAATTTTTTTTAATGTTTATTTTTGAGAGAGAGAGAGACAGAGTGCAAGCAGGGGTGGGGCAGAGAGAGAGAGAGAGAGACACAGAATCCAAAGCAGGCTCCAGGCCCTGAGCTGTCAGCACAGAGCCTGATGCAGGGCTCATATTCATGAATCGTGAGGTCATGACCTGAGCCAAAGTCGGAGGCTTAACCAACTGAGCCACCCAGGCACCCCATTGCTTTAACTATTTTATGTTATTTTTGATTGTGAATAGGTCAATAAAAGCAACCGAAGGACATATAGTATCCTCTTAAACGAATGGATGAATTTATCAAATAGTACTATGTCTGGAGTCAAGTACATGTTCTCTTTGGAAAAAAAAGCTCTATGTAGTCTGGTCTATGAATTCTGAAGGCATTTGTGTATTTAGAACATTAAAGGCCAATTCTAGACATTTTCTTGCTTATTTTTGTTAACTTTTATCTACAAAGTTGTACTACGAAATGGGCTTTTTGTTCTCTTGCTTTCAACAAAATGCCAGTTCATTGCAAGTAAATTGCCCATTCAATGAAATAGAGTGTGTCTACATGCAGTAACTATGGTATTGGAAGCTGAAGTTGGAATATAGGGTCTGATACATGATTTTTTGCTGTTTCCAGCAGCAAGAGGCTCCATGGAGAAGGTAATCTGGTGATTTCAAAAATTGCAGTCTAAGATATTCAATGATTTGGAAAACCAAAATGGGATGTTTAAAATAAGGACTTTCCTGGAAAATCTAGAACAGTGGCCACCATGCTCTTCAATGACTCACACTGTATTAGAGTCATTGCATATACAAAAGTGTAAGGCATGGAATGTCCCTGCTGCTGAGGAGTTTATAATATTGTTAGGAAAATAGGACTTTCATAAAGAAAATAGTTACAGGGATTTTACTAATCAATGCTAGAGAAAATAAAATCCTGCAAGAATTTTCACCAAAGAATGTGCCAACTCTTTGTATATAGTATTTCAGATCCTCACCAACCATTTGAAGAGGGAATTGTCATTTCCATTTTAGTGATGAGGAAATTAAATTTGGGGAAGTTGAATGACATGCTCAAGGTTACACAGTTGGGAATCTATGGATGAGGGATTGAAACCCAAATTCTTTCAGGCTCCAGAGCCTATGCTCTTTCCATTCTGGTGTAGATCCATCCTTTCTTCTCCTATACCACAGCAGATCTCACAAAGTGATGGTGAAAATTGTTATTTCTAATTTAAAACGTATGCAAAAAACCAAGGCTGGTGGGATTATTGAGTTTTCCTCTTTTTCAAAATTGTCTTTAAAACTGTTACAATATTTTATACATAAAAGAGGGAAAGAGGTGACACTAAAGATAGACTATGTTACATTTGAACCACCCATGCTTTGTTGACTCTCATTTAATTGTTTCTCTTCTTTGCCAGGCAAATTTATGGACTTAGCAAGATGAATAAAAATAAACTGATTCATGATTTCCTGGAAGTAGTTTCAAGGGGTGATGTGGAACTCATCTGTGACTATATTAGTAAAGTCCATTCCATCCTTGGAAACCTTAACTTTCAGCATCCAACGACTGGAAATACACCTCTCATTACTGCAGCAGAAGAAAATCTAACAGAGGTACCATGTGATGTCCTGGGCCCATGGGTAATCTTCTAAGCTAAAGATTCCAAGAATGAGATGTTTGTGAATAGCATAATCACTTACCTCCATGAAAGAATGCCTGAAGACAGGCTTCAAGGGGGATAGGAAAGGGCTTAGAATGAGGACACTAGGATGAATAAGACACATTTCACTCAACACAGCAGGCTGATGCCTCTGTAATGTCTTGAGAGTCTAAATGCGTGTGAACCCTCAACCCTGCCTGGCCATCTCAATTTGCCTCTCTCTTCACTGTATTCTTAGCTTTTTTTCTCTTCTGGCTCCTTCCTATTAACACTTTTTAAACAAATTATAAAATGTAGCGTATATGCTAATATATATATGTATGCAAATATATATATGTACACAACTTATATATATATACAATGTAGCATATATGCTAATATATATACATATATACAACTTAAACACAAATGACAGTAGCACCCAGGTACCTACCATCCAAGCCAAAAATTAGAACGTTGCCTTGCCTCAAAAGCCCTTTATGTGCTCCTCTTGAATTGTGTCCCCCACCCTTCATAATCGTTATCCTGAATTTTAGGGTAATCATTTCCTTGGTTTTGCCATCTCTGCTTATATTCCTAAATAATGCATAATGTACTTTTTCCTATTTTTGAACTTTATAAAAACAAACTTATACTACATGTGTTCCTCTGTAACTTGCTCCTTCTCTTCATTATTTGTTCTTTTCTTAAAATGTAATTTATTGTCAAATTGGTTTCCATACAACACCCAGTGCTCATCCCAACAAGTGCCCTTCTCCCTGCGCATCACCTACTTTCCCCTCTCCCCGACCCCCCCATCTACTCTTAGTTTGTTCTCGGTCTTTAAGAGTCTCTTATGGTTTGCCTCCCTCCCTGTCTGTAACTTTTTTTTTCCCCTTCCATTCCCCCATGGTCTTCTGTTAAGATGTGGTTTGTATATACACTGAAATACTACTTGGCAATGAGAAAGAATAAAATCTTGCCATTTGCAGCAACGTGGATGGAACTGGAGGGTATTATGCTAAGTGAAATAAACCAAGCAGAGAAAGACAGATACCATATGTTTTCACTCATATGTGGATCATTATTGGTTTTTGAGATTCACCCATTTTGAGACATGTAGTTATGGGTTTTCACTTTTACTGATATCTAGTATTCTATTTATGCCACAACTTATCTGTCTCTCCTACTTTGATGGACACGTGTGCTGTCCATATTTATGTTATTACTGACAATGATGCTACTTTCCATTAGAACTTAACGTGCTTAGATACCTCCTTTTTGATGACATATAAACAAACACTGATCCCACATCGTCCTCTAATCACATCCTTTCCTCTCTCAGACCTCTTCATCTGCAGATCTATGTCAAGAACTATGAAAGATGTAAGATTTTACCATACTTACAAGCTAACAGGTTAGCCTGCTCCAATTTCTTAGACCCTTGGCATAAGGAACAAAACTGGTTCAGAGACAAAGGGCAGTTTATTACTCATAACAATAACATTAGGCAGAGTATTATCAGTTTTGTATCATTTACCTTGGTCCTGATTCCCACAGGATGGTAGGAAGAGGACCAGATGACCTCTGCTCAAACAGTAGGTTGGATTGCAGGGGAGGAACTCTAAATTTAGGGAACACAAATCTCCTATAGTAAGGAGTAGTAAGCTACTCCTTGCTTGAGAGGGAGATATCTTCCAAGGCTGTTCACTATACAGCTTGAAAAGAGACCCTGGGACAAAGGCAGTCAATGCCTCTGCTCCTAAGACTTGTAGAAATGTGAGAGACCAAGGGAGACTTGTCTCCTGAAAATATCTACCCTTCATTTATACATTGTCTTGGCTTCTGGTGAATTTTCCCATGAGCATACCACTCTGACTAATCTGATCAACAGAGGCTGGAACCAAATCCATTAATTTGTCTCATACAACATTCAGTTAAAACTGCTATCAATAGAACTCCAAGGAGCAGAATGAGGCCATACTGTAGATTAGCATCAACCATGCAATCCATGGTCCTGAACACCACCAGCTGAACAAATCCCATAAACCAGATGGTTTTCTCCTTAAGTTTCTCTGTTGATCTTCTCACTTGGTCCAAGTCATCAACCCAAGTATTAGCCTGTATTAGCCATTGCACAGACTTCATCTTGGCCCACAAGGAGGAAGACTAGGGCAATTTTATCATTCATAACAACCCTGGCCATTGTCTTGACTGATGACCTGAATGTCCTGCAGAGGTGAGGTGGTATCATTGATAAGTTTAGGTAAAGGCAGGAACAAATTTTGTTCTACTTTTTCTAATTGGACATCTGTCTTAGCGATAATTGTCCACAGTGGCACATAAATGACAAGTCAGCCACCCCTCTGGGAAGCTCCCTCAAGTAACCTGGCAGCATCATTTTGGGGAGAGCTCTGAAGTCATCTGAGGCTACATCATCTACTGATGGTATTTACTTAAAGATTTGAAGGTCTCTTATGACCACCCCTAAAGCGTAAGTCATCATGTTTTCAGGAGGCATGTAAGTTAATGCCAGGTTTCTCTACAAAAAATATAATCCTGGGGTATCCCTTGGGGACAAAAAGGTGTGCTTATAATTGTTGGGCCCCTCTGAGTGGGACCTACATTAGTCAAGGGGCACAGGTTGACAATGTCTCCCTGTGATCTCTCAACTGGCTGGTAGATCTTAGGATTCCCAATTCAATCTGAATAATGGAGTCTGGCTCTTGATTTAGGAGAATTATCAGTCCTATTTGTCCCTGCCAACAGCCAGGCAGCATTCATGCACCCTACAGAATGAGGAGTGGTGGCTGCAGGGATGGTAGTGGGAAGAAATCTGGAGGTGTAGACAAGTGTTTTTTAGATGGAAAGTGCAAGAGGCAAAGCTGTTGGCTGTAGTTAGTAATAGACTTCCTGGTAAGGCTAAGGAAATTGGCAATCATGTCATGAACAGGGATGTTTGGCAAGGGATAGAAGACCTAGTAGTCAGTTACTTTTAAGTTGCTTTGAATGGTTTGGGAGAGACACACCAGGACATTTTCTTTCATGAGGGAAATTCCCAGGGTGGTTCTGAAGAGCAAAGGTCATCAATGTCCCTCCCTTCCCTATACTTCATGGGACTGAAGATGTTCTCTTTTTAGGTACCAGGGTCATTGCTTTCCCTCAACCACCACAAAGACTGTGTATCCCATTTCAATGGCTGCAACTTCACCCCTGTGTCTGAAACAGAGTTCTCTACACTGTGCCCAGTCTGTATTGATGGCTGTGTTGCCATGTCTAATAAGATGATGGGTTCAGGCAGCAATGGAGGCAATCTGGGTTGTGCAGGATCGTTCACTAGTTTTATTCCGGTCTGTCTCATCAGAGAATGGATCCTTGCATTGGAGTTCTACATGAGTTGACCCAGACAATTTATTTCCATAGGTCATGTCCCTAAAGAGAAGTATCTTGTTTTGTTTTGTTTTGTTTAAATGTTTATTTATTTGTTTTGAGAGAGAGTGAGAAAGATTGGGGGAAGGGCAGACAGAGATGAAGAGGGAGAATCCATGCTCAGTGTGGAGCCCATTACAGGGTTGGATCCCACAACCTAAGATCATGACCTGAGCCAATATCAAGAATCAGACACTTAACTGACTGAGCCACCCAGGTGCTCCAAGAGAAGTGTTTTTAATCTGCCAGTCTGGAATTTTCTTAGTGGTAGACCCAAGAGCTAGACCATTAGCAGCAGCCCAAGAATCCATAAAAATATAACAAGGTTCATCAAGGGGAATATTGGTCAGAGCTTGAGAACAGCCTTGAGTTCTACCCATTGAGTGGAACAACATGTCCATTGTCAATTCTGCATAGCTGGCACTGAGGCCAAACAGCTGCAATAGTCCAGTGCACACCATCAGATTTCATCTTGGCTAAACCATTAGTGACATACACCCAGGCACCAAGGGAAATCCTTGTGAAGGAAAGTACCCCTAAGCCAGCAGTTTTGCTTCAGGTGGTGGTGTGGGGGTTAAAATTTCCAGCAAAGGGAAAGATACCATTTTTTTTTTCATGTAAATCAGAGATGCCAATGTACCCAGACTGGTTGCATTCTTAAATACACCATTTCCACTTGACAAACAAGGCTTGTTGGGCTTTTCCTACCTTGTTATTCATTGAGTTCTAGTTGACTCACCCCCAAAATGGAAATATTGCACTTGAGAGCCATAAGATCTCCTTGGATTAGGCATTCAGTTTTGACAAGAACCCACTAGCAAGCTAATATCTGCCTTTTAAAATGTATTTATTTTTTTAAGTAATCCCTCACCCAGTGTGGGGCTCAAACTCATAGACCTGAGATCAAGCATTGCATGCTTAACCAGCTGAGCCAGTCAGGCACCCCTAATGTCTGCTTTTTAAAAGTGATGTATCTAGTAGACATGCCAAAGAGGCAACAAGTCCAAATCCCCAAGAAATACCTCCAGATAGAGGCTGCCTCCCTTTGCCAGAAGCTCCCCAATTGGCAAAATTATTGTCATAGACTGAAAAGGGTCAGGAACTCTGAAGATACTAGCACTTCTCTACATAATAGCTCATCACAATCAGAAGAATCCTCTTGACACTTAATGGAATTAGGGAGTATACATGTATAACACATTAATTCCCATTACACATTCAGATGGAAGCCACAGCTATAATCCACTGAATTGGCCCAAGGGGCCCCGCCCACAGAATCATTTTAGCTTTCCTTACCTACTGCAAACTTTGCTCAAACCCCATTAACTGAGTTCAGGCACCCACTTTTCCCAAGGGACTAGGCAGGATGGTGACTTGGGAATCTGTATCTAAGAGACCCATAAAAGTTTGAGTCTCTCCTTTCCCACTGTTCATCAACCTAGTCATGTCAGTGGCTATAGCCTTCAGGCCCCTTTGAAGACTGTGTATCCTTGGCCCCACTTATAATGATCTTTATCTTTAAAGCAGTTGAGGTTGAGGTACAGGGGGAGGGAGGGATTAGGAACATGGTGAAAGAGAATGGCTCCAGACCAATAAGCAACGCATATTTATTTTTGGTTTCCAGAAGCATTGAGGCTTCTTCTTGTTCAACAAAATGAACTTATAATGTTTTTGTTCCATACAAAGCACTCTATCAGGTGGCAAGGTCGTTGTTACTGACACCATCGATTTCAGCCTCAGGGATCCCTTGACTCAGTGGCCATAGGCACATTACTTTCTTACTGGAGCTTCAGGGTTTGCACCCTTTGGTTGACTCAGGCTGGGTTTTCATAGTAGGGCCTTTTTTTTTTTTTTTTTTTTTAAGGATTCTACCTTAATCTGAATCATTTGATAATCCTTTGTCATGATAACATCTTTAAATTTTTACCTGGTTTTAACATAAGGAATAGGAGAGTTTTCCAGGGTAGTGGGGTTAATTACAAAAATTTGCTAATGAGGCACCTGGGTGGCTCAGTTGATTGAGCATCAGACTTTGGCTCAGGTCATGATCTCTCATTTCATGAGTTTGAGCCCTGTATCTGTCTCGCTGCTGTCAGCTCAGAGTCCACTTTAGATTTTCTGTCTCCCTCTCTCTCTGCCTCTCCCCCACTTGTTCTCTTTCTCTCTCTTTCAAGAATAAATAAGGCTTAATTTTTTTTAAAAAAAGGAAATAAAAAAAGAAAAGAAAAAGAACTTTACTTAAAAAAATTTGTTAGATTTCTTTGTGTCATTTTCTCTCTTACCATTGGGTCATCTTCAACAGTATTATAATCCCATCCAGGGCATAAGAACCTGAACACTAGTTCTGTGATTTATCATGGGAATTTGTCCGCTCAAGGAAATCTCCCCAGGAGGTCTAAAGCTCCCTTACAGTGGCTGCAACCCACTGCAAAAAATTCTGAGACCTCACTATCATCATTAAATAGATCTAAGGTTGTCAGCAGGAAGGACTGAGCTGTTAAGATAATGAATGTCACTCTTCCTTAACAAGCATAATGCATCTCACTACCCATATCCCAAATGAATGAGCCAAAGTTCCAAGTTTGCCTGGTTTTTGCCTGTATCAGTCATGAATTTTCCTTCTTTCCAGCCCAGAAAAGATACGTATCTCTGTAACTGTTGTCTAAAAGGAAGTAGAACCTTCTGCCTACCCAGGACAAATCTTAGTATTATTTGTTATAGTGGCATGGTCGTGAGGCTGACTGCCAGATGGGTGAGGAAGATAACACCTGTAGAAAAATCATCAAAAACCAGGAAGCAGTTGTTTTTGAACTTATTTCTTGGCACTTAGCCTTTAACTGCCTCCCAATTCCTTAAACAGGCATTAATAGTCAATAAAATGGAGGATCATTTATTACCTAATCAACCATATAATTTGGTCAATGTATTTGCTACCACTTCCCATGAACTTTCTTTAAATCTCATTAATTACCCCCCACGAAGCCCTCGTTCTTCTTCTGTCATTCCTATCTCTTTCAGAATCACCTCATTTTTTTGCAAAAATTAGGAACTGTGAAGTATCTGAGATTTTTCCTTACTTGCTACCTATTAAGTTAGCCTACCACAGTTCCAGAGTCTGGCAGAAGACATGAGACTCCTGAGTCAGAAAAATGACAGTTTACTATTCACAATAGTAATGATAGTAGTATCAGCATTTGCTTCAGTTCTCTGAGCCCCAGTTTCTACAGGGCAGTATGAAGAGGTGATACCTGCACATACAATGGGTTGAATTATAAGAGAGGAAACCTGAGCTTAGGAAACCTAGGAAAGTAAGCATGTTTTCCCAATGCTCCAGGAAGAGACATTATCTCTACCTTGCAAAGTCACTCACTATACAAACATGTTTGAAAACATAGTCTAGGGGCACCTGGGTGGCTCAGTCAGTTGGATGTCCGACTTTGGCTTAGGTCATGATCTCATGGTTCGTGAGTTCAAGCCCTGCATCAGGCTCTCCACTCTTAGCACAGAGCCTGCTTCAGATCCTCTGTCTCCCTCTTTCTCTAACCCTCCCCCACTTACTCTCTCAGAAATAAATAAAAAATTTAAAAAAATTTTTAAAATATGGTCTAGAGCAAAGGCAGTCAGTGCCTCTCTTCACAAGACCTACAAAAACACAAGTTCCCAGAGTTTCTGGAGAATTGTTTTTCTTTTTCTCTCTCTTTTTTTAATGTTTATTTATTTTTGAGAGAGAGAGAGAGAGAGAGCGGGAGAAGGGGAGGGGCAGAGAGCGAGGGAGACACAGAATGCGAAGCAGGCTCCAGGCTCTGAGCTGTCAGCACAGAGCCCCATGTGGGGCTTAAACCCACAAACTGTGAGATCATGACCTGAGCCCAAGTCGGACGCTTAACCGACTGAGCCACCCAGGCACCCCATTTCTTTTTTTAATGTTTATTTATTTATTTTGAGAGAGAGAGGGGGAGAGAGAATGAATCCCAAGCAGGCTCCACACTGTCAGCACAGAGGCAGACATGGGGCTGTATCTCACAAACTGAGAGATCATGACCTGAGCTGAAGTCTAGAATCAGACACTTAATCTACTGAGCCACACAGGTGCCCCTGGAGAATTCTCTTTCAACAGCCCCTATAAAGAGTGCTCCTTTGGTTGATTCTCACTGCCTCCACTTTCTCACCTCTTAAGACTACTGCAGTCTGGCATTGTTCCCTACTACTCCACTGAAACTGCTCTTGCCAACATGCCCTATAATGTCCTTTGTTACCTATCAGATCTTAGCGACTTTAAACACCCATTTTTCATGAAATGCTTTCTTCCATTAGCTTCTTCCTGTATTTTCACCTCACCTCCCAGGCAGTATCTCTCTAGTCTCATTATGGATTCTTTTTTTTTTTTCATCCATTAAATATTGGTGTTGCCTAATATTGTGGGGATAGCTCTTAGTTCTGTACTTCAGCCCACATCTCTCACCTGAATTCCTCTGTGTGTGTGTATAGTATATACACACTGTATACACAGACATATACATATATGTTCTAGATCTAGATCTAGATCTGTGTGAGTATATATATGGTATGTTGAGCTTCCAACCATATATCTCCATTTACATGTCATGTCAAAGACCTCAAACACAGTATGTCCTCATTGTCTTCTTTGTCTTTATCCCCAAATCTAATTCTTCTGAGGAGTGCCAGCATCAGTGCTTTCCATTTTATTAAATAGCATCACCATCTATTTATCTTAAATTGTTCATTCACTCATTCCTTAAACATTTATTCATGTGATAAGATCTCCTGCAATGTTGGACTTACATGCTATTGAAGGTGAAACACAACAAATAAGGAAACAAAAAGCACTTAGTTAAATTACAAATTACTCTTAGTTCTTTAAAGTAACCAGTAGAGTGAATCATCTTTTGATAAGGTGGCTGGAAAAATCCCCACTGAGGTGGTTACATTTATGCTAAGTAAAATAATGATGAATGATGACATTTGAAGAGCAGTTGGGGGAGAGAGAATAACAGAGATAACCCTTTTGGTTAGGAAGAAGCTTGCATATTAAGGCAAAAATTAAGGCAAAAATGTGACTAGAACTTGCAGAGGAAGGAGGAAGAGTGGCATAAGATGAGGCTGGAAAGGAAGGCCAGGTCCAGATCCTGCAGGGCCACAAAGGCATGCAGAGGGATTTTTAAAAACTGCTTTATTGAGATATAATTCACATATCATACAATTCACCCATTTAAAGTGTGGAATCCATTGGTTTTTAATATAATCACATTAATGTGCAATCATCTCCACAGTCAATTTTAAAACATTTTCATCATCCCAAAAAGAACTCTACACCTCCCTGCCCCCCCAAAAAGAAGCCCTGTCCCTTCAGCTATCACTTTCTATCTTTCCTCCCTTTCCCTGCTATAGCCCTTAAGCAACTACTAATCTACTTTCTGTCTCTGTAGATTTTCCTATTCTGGACTTTCATATAAACAGAATCATATAATATGTGATCTTTTGTGATTGCTTCTTTTACTTAGCATACTGTTTTCAAGGTTCATGTTGCAGCATGCATCAGTATTTCATTCCTTTTTATAGCTGAATAATATTCTATTATATGGGTATACTATATTTTATTTATTCATTTGTCCATTGATGGAAATTTGGGTTGTCTCCATGTTTTGGTTACTATGAACAATGCTGCCATAAACATTTGCATACAGATTTTAAAGTTATCATATATTTTAATTTCTCTTTCATTCCACTCCTAGAATTCCTAGAAGTGGACTTAACTGAATCATATGGAAACTGTATGTTTAATCATTTGAGGAAATCCCAGAATGCTTTTTAAAATTTTTTTTAAGTGCTTATTTTTGAGAGAGAGAGAGGGAGAGGGCGAGAGAGAGAAAGAGGGAGCGTGAGGGGCAGAGAAAGAGAGGGAGACAAGAATCTGAAGCAGGCTCCAGGCTCCATGCTTTCAGCACAGAGCCCAACGCAGGGCTCAAACCCCCAAACTGCAAGATCGTGACCTGAACCAAAGTTAGACACTTAACCAACTGAGCCACCCAGGTACCCCCAGAATGCTTTTTAAAGTGGCTGTACCATTTACAGCAGTGTATATGTGTTCTGATTTCTTCACATCCTCGTAACACTTACAGTTATCTAACTTTTTTATTCTGTCCATTGTAATGAGTTTCAGACAAAGGTATTTGGAAATGGAGAGACTTATTAGAAGGTCATTGCATTGTTTCAGGCAACAGATCATGGTAGCCCTGTCTGCAGTGACAGTAGGAAAGATAGACAAAAATGGACTGAAGTAAAACACCTGAGAGTTATCTTGATTTCTGACTCACCATCAACACCAACATCTAATTAGCCCTACCTCCTAAGTGTTCATGGATTATACCCTCAGTCACTCCATTTCTACTGACTGATTCAGTAGAATCAATCTATTTCCCTGATTCAGTAGCCATTTTTTCTCCATGAAGCTACTGTAGCAATCTCATTGGTCTTCCAACTTCTACCCTTCTCCACAGTAATTTTTTTTTAATGTTTATTTATTTCTTAGACAGAGCATGAACAGGGGAGGGACAGAGAGAGAGGGAGACACAGAATCCGAGGCAGGCTCCAGGCTCCGAGCTGTCAGCAGAGAGCCCGACACGGGGCTCAAACTCACAAACCGCAAGATCATGATCTGAGCTGGAGTCTGTTGCTCAACCGACTGTGCCACCCAGGCGCCCCTCCACAGTAATTTTTTTGAAATGCTGATCTCATCATGTCATCCCTCTGTTTAAAATCTTTCACTGGAGATACAACTATATTCCTAAATGGAGTTGGTAAAGCCTTTTAGGATTTAGCTACTCTTGACCTCTCCATCACATTTCCTTACCCTCCTTCCCCCATCCTGAGCTCCAGCTATGCCTAATTCCTTCCAGAGCTTTAAATGTTATTTGTTCTTTTGCCCTCTGTATTAGTCATCTTGGGCTTTCCATAGCAAACATACCATAGCTGAGTAGCTTAAACAATGGAAATTAGGTGGTGTTTTTTTTTTTTTTTTAAGTAGGCTTCATACCTGGCATGGAGCCCAACATGGGGCTTGAACTCACAACCTGGAGGGAGATCAAGAGTTGGATGCTTAACTGACTGAGCCACTAAGGTTCCACAATAGAAATTATTTTTTTCATAGTTCTGGTAACTGGGAAGTCCAATATCAAGATTCTGGACAATTTGGTTTCTAGTGAGAACTTTTTTGCTGACTTATAGAAGGCTACCTTCTCTCTGTGTCCTCACTTGGCAGAGAGAGAGAGAGAACAAGTTCTCTTGTGTGACACTAATCCTATCAGATCAGGGCCCCATCTTTACAATCTCATTTAACCTTAATTACTTCCCAGAGGCCCCCTCTCCAAATACAGTCACATTGGAGGTTAAGGCTTCAACATATGAATGTTGAGGAGAAATAATTCAGTCCATAGCATCCACAGTACTTTGTTTATCCTATATCCTTTGCTTGAAGCAATCTTTCCCCCAGTCTTTGCCTGGTTAACTGCATCTCTGATCCCTTGGTTCTCAGCTTAGACATAATTTTCTCCAAGAAGTCTTCTTGGACTTAAACTGTCCCAAGACAGCTTAATACACTTCTTCTAAGTACACCCTCAGCCTTCTTTATTTTTTTTTAATTTTAACGTTTATTTATTTTTGAGACAGAGAGAGACAGAGCATGAACAGGGGAGGGGCAGAGAGAGAGGGAGACACAGAATCTGAAACAGGCTCCAGGCTCTGAGCGGTCAGCACAGAGCCTGACGCAGGGCTCGAACTCACGGACCGTGAGATCATGACCTGAGTCGAAGTCGGATGCTTAACCGACCCGAGCCACCCAGGCGCCCCCACCCTCAGCCTTCTATATTTACCCTATCAATGCATTAACACACTGTTGCAATTGTCTTTTTATCTGTCTTTTTTCCTCACTAGTTCGTAAATGCCTTCAAGGCTGGTCCCTGCCTTCTTCATTGTTGAAGTCTCAGCACCAAGGACAGTTCTTGACCAATGCTAATCACTCAATCCTATTTGTTGAATAAATTATGCATTCAATATTTTGAATAGCATTTATTTGCTCCCTAGAAATACTTGTGGAAATACTTGCAACATTCAAGGATCTATGTCTAAACTTAGGGGTTTTATATTCCAAATTGTAGGTGATACTAGTAGGACTTTGATGCTTTATGTGGGTTTAACATAAAATACTCACAGACGTCTAGTTTTAAGACAAAGATAGTATCCCCAAAGGTTACCTGGCTGTCTTAGCTGGTAAAGAATGTGACTCCTGATCTCAAGGTTGTAAAGATTGAGCCCCACGTTGGTTATACAGGTTATTTAAAAATAAAATCTTTTAAAAAAAAGGCAAATAGCAGTTAGCTGCATCAAAATCAATTCTTCATTTTTATGCTCCTCTTATTCTATTTTTCTGTATCATGAATCAAAGTCATGTCTAAGTTTTCTGCATAGCCCTGAAGATACTCTTTGCACTCAAAGATGCTACATAAGAATGTTGTGCTGTTGCAGGTTGTTGAATTTCTTCTGGAAAAGGGAGCAGATATCACCCTTTGTAATTACAGCAATCAAACTGCAGTTCATGTGGCTAATTGCCACGTCCAAAGACAACTCTTGGCTATCAATGGAATCCAGGCTCCCCAAATGCAACTTCTACAAACTTCATGGCAAGGTGATCTTGAACAACTTCAACACTTGCTGGTCAGTTATATTGATGTTTGCTTCTGCCTTTGTGTAGGTAGGTGGGTGGGTGAGTGATATGAAAGGCATAGACTACACATGACTCATTTTAAATAAAAATGAGTTCTTTTCAAATGCAGTCCTAGAAAGTTTCAGGCAGAAAATAGAAAGAAACAGGATCAAATAGGACATTGGGGTGGAAAACAGGATAATAAAAGAACACAGCAGCAGGCTATTTCTACCTTCCTCCAGCTGGATGCTAGAAGAAGTCACATAGCACCCATGGGAAATAATATGCTCCCAGGATGCCCCCCAGAGAACTGCTGTCAACTTGCTCAGAGGAGTTCCCTTGACATCATTGCCTATTGTACAATTGCTGTTTAGATCCCTTTGGACCAGCTGCACTTATTATCTTTAGCCTGAAAAGGGAATCAGAGAGCTTATGCTTTGCATAATATTTAGTTGTAACTAAAGGAGTTAAAAGGATATGTTTTTAAAATACTTTCTTCCCAAGTTATTGATTTTCTTATTTAGATTTTCTACCCATAGATACTCTTTCCTGAAGTAACTTACAAAACCATATGCATAACCAAGGACTCTAATTGTTGGTGACCAGCAACTGTCTATTCTTGGTATTTACCTTCAGAGATACTGTCAGATCACATGACCTTCCAACTGAAAGAAAATCAATTGCTGCTAGGAAACAGTTTCTTCCATTCCCTTATGGGCAAGACACAAACAGATAAAGAAAAAGTGAACAATATTCTGGTCACCTAGAGTTCAAGGGGATCTACAACAAAATCCAAAGAACTCCTTAAATACTTTTGTTGTACAAAACAATAGTCTAAAATTGTCGTAAACCATGACTAAAGCTTAGAAATTTTTTAGGAGTGCCTGGGTGGCTCAGTTAAGCGTCTGACTTCAACTCAGGTCATGATCTCATGGCTCGTGAGTTTGAGCCCCGCATTGGGCTCTGTGCTGACAGCTCAGAGCCTGGAGCCTGCTTCAGATTCTATATCTCCTTCTGTCTCTGCCCCTCACACTCTGTCTCTGTCTCTCAAAAATAAATGAACATTGAAAAAAAAAATTTTTAAGAAATTTTTTGAAAGACAATAAATTTTATTTTAATGGTATTCATAACGGTTGTTATAATCCAGTATCTGTTTTCATAACCACATTTTCACCCATAAAGATTAGCAGCCACATTTTAAGAAACTGGTGTCTGTACCTGAATCCAAAGTTTAATAAGCAGGTGCTGAATTAATGTGCTATTGCAAGACTACTCTCAGTTCAAACCTTTTGTGTTGGTGCTAACTAATAATAAACAGTGATATAAGAGGTGACTTCTTTTCAGAGACTGAAAAAAAATTAATTAATTCCCATAGCACCCCTCTGAGGTAATATCATTATCTCTAGTTTGTCCCTAGAGAAACTGAGGTAGAAACACAAGACTATACTGACATGGCATAAAGTGAAATAGAGATGGAAAGTAGCAAATTATTTTGGTAAATAAAATAAACAGTTTGGATAATTTGGCCTTACAGTGGTTTTTCAGTTCTGAATTATCCAAATTAAATTTTGCTTTCATTAAAACAACAAATATCATCTGTATATCCACCTGCGTTTGACTATATGTGTATATATATGTGTGTGTGTGTGTATACATACACACACACACACACACACACACACACCTGCCTTATTTTTGTAACTCATTCATTCATTCCAGAAATGTTTACTGAGCATGTGTCAAACACTCTGCTCAGTGCTTTTCATATTCTATCACCAATCATCAAAACAACCCCACAAAGAAGACATTGTTATTCCTACTCTAGAGCTGAGGACTCTGAAGGTCAGTGAGTAGGACTGCTGGATTTTACAAACAAACATACAGGACACGTGGTTAAATTTGAACTTCAGATAAATACCAAATAAATTTTTTGGTATTACTGTGTCGCCAGTGAAAATTATTGTTTAACTGGATATCCTTTATTTTAACAGGGTGATCTTATCAAGTGCCCTTGATATAATCCTATCAGCGAGGTTAAATAATCAGCTTAAGGAGGTAAAATTCAAACCCGGGTCTGTCTCTCAGGCCTGTGTTCTTTCAATTCATCAGCTCCTCATCAATATAGATGTTGAGAAAGAATGTGTTGAAGCTGGGGTGCCTGGATGGCTCAGTCAGTTAAGCATCTGACTCTGGATCTTGGCTCAGGTCATGATCTCATGCTTTGTGAGCCAGAGCCCCATATCAGGCTCTGTGATGACAGCATGGAGCCTGCTTGGGATTCTGTCTTTTGCTCTCTCTCCCCTTCCCCCACCTCAAAAATAAATAAACTTAAAACAACAACAGAAAAATAATGTATTGAAGTTAAAATGAGAATATGGCTAAGCAAGGAAAATGCAAAGATTAGTATAAATAGTAAAAACATAATAAAAATAAAGCTTCATGTTTTCAAAGGCATCTGAAGAGTTCCTGGATATAAATTTCCCAAACCAACATGGCTTGACCCCTCTGATGCTGGCTGTAAGGGATGTGGATCTGTTTGAGAGTCTTGATATGTTAACAGTCTACAGACCTGTGGAGGTTCTGTCTGAGCTCCTCAGGCATCATGCGTGAGTATGAGTGGTCAGTTGGCACCAGTGGAAGAGAGTCTATGTCATTGTTATTGTCAGAAGTCACTTGTAAACTTAGAGACATGCAACTCTGGACCTCAGGGTTGTTAAGTTCAAGCCCCACATTGGGTATAGAAATTGCTTCATAATAAAATCTTAAAAAAATTTTATGTATCGAATGCAAATTCATGTTCATAAAAGGGACTTCAGCAGTTGCAAAGTAATGTGCAAATGTTAGATGTTGCTATCTATTATTTTTATTATATCAACTATTTGTTTTATTTGTGTAAATACTCTTTTGGTACTTACGAAGAATGTCAAATAATTCTTTTTTTTTTTTAGAATGTCAGATAATCCTTGAGTATGTAGCTCCTTACCCCCAACATGTTACTAATTATTTCAGAAAGCATTGTCAATTATCAAAAGCAATTTATAATACTGATTTCTAATTATCTAAAAATTACTGTATGCCAGCATGTTCTTTTAGGGGAAGGGGAAGTAAACAATTGACTTTTAAAAAAAATCAGTAGGTTAATAAGCAGTTTTTCATGTTAGAATTTCAGTGTCCTAATGCTGTTACCTAGATATCATCCAATAAGAACAGATGGGCAGCTCTTTCTCAGAATTTCATATGAATTTTGTTTTGGAAAGAAAAAAAAAGTAGAAGGGAGCTTCAAGAACAAAAGCATAGTCAAGAACATGAGCTATTGTAAAAGGACCAGTTACTATAATAGGATAAAGATGGAAGTTTGAAGCTACTTTAGACTTTAGTGTTAAGAAACAACTAAAGAGATTGTTTAACATGGAGAGTACCGGACAGCATCCCAGAGATGGTGTTCAGTAGGCCTGGAGTGGGGTCCAGAATATAGGAAATCAAAAAGTGCCACATTGAGAAACACTAATCAAGGCAAATGAGCAAACTGAAGTCCCAAGGAGTTAAGTGACTTGCTTAAGGCCACTTATCAAGGCAGAGGCAGTCCCCTGATTCTTGGTCCTATCCTACTTCTTTTGAATCATGACCTTTGATGGAGAAAAGCTCATAAGGGGTTATTTTTTCAGAGGATAAAACATTTCCCAGTCCTATAGCAATAAAAAGATTCAAATTCAAAGCTGTTAGGTTGGAGACCATGCTCAACATGTTCTGTGTCCCAGAATGTGACTAGTGCAGAAAGTGTAACCATTGTTTCCCACACCATAATCTGCAAATAGGGCTCTTACTCTTGGCCCTTTGAATCTCTCTGAGCTGTTACCTATCTAATCCTCAGATTCAGTGCAACATAGAGAGGATATTTGTGCTATTGCAAGGAGCCCTGAGATTAGCTGGTCAGGCTTAACAATCACAGGGCAAGGCGAAGAAAGATGAAGAGGTCATGCAGAGGGACTTTATGACAAGTTCGCTCCACTCAACCAAGAGCCTGTGAAATAAGCATATAAGCTTAGTTTTCTTTCTTTCTTTCTTTTTTTTACATTTTTAAAAATGTTTTAATTTATTTTTGAGAGAGAGAGAAAGAGAGAGAGAGCATGAGTAGGGGAGGGGCAGAGAGAGAGGGAGACACAGAATCTGAAGCAGGCTCCAGGCCCTGAGCTGTCAGCACAGAGCCCAATGCGGGGCTCAAACCCATGAACTGCGAGATCATGACCTGAGCCGAAGTTGGACTCTTAACGACTAAGCCACCCAGGTGCCCCCAGCTTACTTTTCAAGAGAGATTCTATTCTATTCTACAGTTTTGACTGGCAAAAAGGCTAGCTGCTAGCATTAGAAAAAAAAAAAAAAACTATCAAGAAAGCAAGCTTAACTCATTGGAAAGAAAAAACTAAGCAAGTCAGCTATTTGTAATAAGACAACAGCTTATCAAGATGTTTTGATCCTTACTTGATTTACTCGTCATTAAAGAATTATGAAAAGTTTTGTCCGAAGTTTGACATTTTCTGCAAATATTGGAATACTT
Organism: Panthera tigris; assembly: GCF_018350195.1. NCBI lineage: Eukaryota > Metazoa > Chordata > Mammalia > Carnivora > Felidae > Panthera > Panthera tigris. Next base: position 125,425,140 of record NC_056667.1, on the reverse strand, counting down.
TTAGGATGGAGTGGGAATAAGATATACAGAATATTCCTTTAATTTAAAATCTTGAAAAATTATCACTTTCTATCTCATACACTTTAAAATCATTCTTGTTAGCCCCAGAGCACATGATTACTTTTGTTTATTTGATGTCAATGTTTTTCTTCTCATATTTTTTCAATAGATTTAACTAAATAATTTTTATGTTAATTCTATTCTTCCTAGAGATCCTAAACTCTGTGATTTTAGTGGAAAATCAGCAATACATTATGTGTCGCAAATACATAGTTTTAGGAAACAGCAATTATTGGACATTCTAATGAACTCTATGCCAAAACCAGGTAAATACTTCTATTCCACTTTCAAAAGCTCCCCAACTATAAAAGCCTTATTAGAACTCTTTCTTCTACATGTGTTTGATGGATTCATTTAAAGAAATCAAGCCAACAACTATTTATTAATCGGTGACTATATAGAAGGTCCAAGGCTAGGTACCCTTAAGGGTTGTAAAGAAATCTAAAACATCGTCCAAACTCCTGAAAGTGTTCAATAGGGTAAGCGACACATCACATAAGTCAGTAGAGAAAGTGCTTGTTGTGAGCTTGAAAGAGGAGAAGGGACTTACTATGTTCCTTAAATGCTGGGTAAGATTTGGAAGGAAGAGAACAAGAGAGAAGGTTTGATATAGGTGGAAAACAAAGACAGAAACAGCCACAGAGAAAAGTGAAAGAAAGAAAGTACCACTGAGCAATATGTGACCTTGTGAAAGCTGCTTGACTTTATGGTCTGATTGGTTTTTATTCAAAACTTCTAGGCAGGGAACAAGGCTGTTCCCAGGAAGGTTTCATGAAAGCGGTAAGATTCAATCTGGTCCTTGAAAAACAGTGGGATTTAATTTTGTGGAGCAGAGGCATCATGCTGTAAATGAGCCTCACTTATCATAGGGGCAAATAAGAGACTAGAAATTAAATACGTAAAGAAACTGGGTCCATTGAATACTCATTAAATGAAGGGTTTTTTCCCCCAATAAAACAGAGTCACTAAAGAATTTTAAGCCAGGGAATGATGAAAACCATGTTTTAGGAAATTTAAGCTGTTGTTATTGTGAAGAATGGACTCAAAGGAAGAGACTCATGGCAGGGAGCTCTATTAAGAAACTATAGAAGTGCCTGTGTGTGGTGACAGGAACCAGGAAGAGTCCTGGGCTTGGTGTGGGAGTGTGCCTGACAGGTGCTGAGTGTGGTGAGCCTAAGAGCTATTGTGAAAGAAGAATTCACATAACTTAGTGATGTAAAGCTGAGAGAGACAAAAGTTGAGAGAGTTGAGTTAAATATGATTCCCAAGTTTCAGCCCTGGGAAGTGGGGAGATGGAAATGCAATCAATAAAATAGAAGACCACTCTGGTTTGGTGAGGATATAGAAGGCAATGGGTTCTAAAGCATTGCATTTGGACGGAACCTTGGGACTTGCAAGTAGCGATTTTCTGTTGGACAGGCCTGTGGGAAGGGGTGGGTTGGTATGTTAGTTTGGGAGTTCACTACAAAAAGGAGACTGTGAGGACCTGGAAGTAGGTAAGATCCCTGGCGGATTGAGGATGGTGGGAGAACTGCAAGGGGTCAAGCCAAGGAGGTGTACCCACAGTTAGAAGGTGGTATGTACACAGGGACTCAGGGCACTGAGAGAGAGAGGAGGGGATTGGGAGAAAGTTACAAGAAGCAAGGAGAGGGAAACAATGTCAAATTGGAAAAGAGATTACAAAGCAGATGTGGCAAGGAAGTGAGAAGTTTCAGTGATGAGACAGAGGCAGGAAATAGATTGCAGAGAGGAAATATGGTGAAGAAATGGAGGATCTGAGTAGAGATGATCTTGTGCAATTTTGTATCAGTTACAAAATAAATGGAAAAGCCATTGGAAGAGAAAGACGTTTTCATCGAAGAGCCCATGCTTATTTTGAAGAAGTCACGATAGCAGGAGGGGGATGATATGAGAGAGCACTGTCCCTTGGGAACTAACTGGGAGTTCATGGGTGCTCAGAACTCTGCCAATTTAATGTGACTTCTGCTACACAGAAAATGTGCCATGTCTTTGGTAACTATAGAGCAAATGTAATTTCCAGCCCATTGTTAGGGGTTTCACTTGGCAGCTTTGCCCAACTTAAAAACAAAAACAAAAACACATCCATTCTGTGGACTCTTGTTATCCTCACTCACATCCTTCCCTTGCCTAAAGCTTCATCAGGATCCCAGACCACTCTTTTAGGAAAATCTTTGACAGAGTGGAACCAGTCTTAGAACACAGAGCTAGGTCTTCTGACGAAATTGATGGAGATAAGTCTTATCAAAACACATTATTCTGTTTCTTTTGGCAGAAAGACATGCTGAATCATTGCTTGATATTTGTCATGATACTAACTCTTCTCCAACTGATAGGATGACAGTTACTACAAACCAAAATATAATCTTGCAAAGTATCAGCAGCAGTGAGGTAAGATGTTCTCTTTAAAGAAACTAACAACAAGGGGCACCTGGGTGGCTCAATCTCTTAAGTGTTGGACTTTTGGTTTCGGGTCAGGTCATGCGAGTTTGAGCCCTGTGTTGGGCTCTGCACTGACAGTGAGGAGCCTGCTTGGGATTCCCTCTCTCTCTTCCTCTCTCTCTCTGCCCTTTCCCTGCTCACTTTCTCTCTCAAAATAAATATATAAACTTATATAAAAAAAGAAACTAACAAAAAATGGATAACCTACTCCATCTATTACCTCATGTGTGTTGCTTGAATATTTCACAGCAATCATATATCATAATTTATTTCTAAATGTAATCATAAGGTAATTAAAAGCAAAATTAATAAGGCAGTGCTCCACAAGTTTAATCTCAGAGCTGTAATTAGCTGGTCAGCTCAGAGTCTCCTGCGTTTTGTGTGTATGTGTCTAATACCACAGAATATTGTTGCAGTTGAACCGATACTAAATAATAAAATGCAGCTTGTGTTTATGTGTGTACATGTGGAAAAGGAGAAGATCACTCATCTGATCATGTCAAATCCATCACAGGGTACCACAAAGAAGGTGCCTCCTCTTGGCCCTGGTCACCCCCAGCTCCCCACCATGATGAATGACTCCACATGAAGTCCCTCACAGTACAGTAACATTACTAGTAACAGTGTAATCCATAGAAAACTGTGGACCAATACCCAAGATATACAACAAACTGGTAACATGGTAACAATTGTTGCCTATAGGGAGAGAATTGGAGATGACTTTGTGCTGTGTATTCATTTGTACCTTTTGAATTTTTACAAAAATTAACACAGCCCAGACAGGTAAAAGTATTGCTGCTCTATATTTTGTTGGTAAGAAAACAATATGGCCACAAATTATTTATTTTACAAAGTTAATGAGGTGTGGACTATAATATAATAAATAATGAGGACTTTTGGAGATGGTAAGTATTTTTGAGTCCTTTTCTCCTTCCAAAAATCATCCCAAAACAACAAAGAAAAAAAAAAACCAAAAATTTAATTAAAAAAACCTTTTTTATTTTGAAATAATTACAGATTCACAGGAACCTGTAAAAATAGTACATAGAAGTCCTGTGTAACCTTCACCAGCTTCCCCAAAAGGGAACTATTATCGTAACTCTAGCAGGTTGTCAAAACTGGGAAATTGACACTGACACATTATAATTAACTAAGCTACAGACCTTGCTGGGATTTCACTAGTATTTGCATGCATTGTTTTTTCTGTTTGCGCATGTGTCTGAGTGTACTGTTCTTTGACGTTTATCCCTTGAATCACCACAGTCAAGATACAAAGTTGTTCTGTCACCCCAAGGGAATCCCTTCCTACTGCCCTCTTAATAGCCACACCCTCCTCCATCCTTAACGCCTGGCAACCACTGATCTGTTACCCATCTCCATAATTTTGTCATTTTGAGACTGTCATATAAAAGGAATTCTCATATGTATAAACTTTTGAGACTGGTTTTTCTACTCAGCATAATGCTTTTGAGATAGATCCAAGTTGTATCAAGTTTCTTTGCATTGCTAAGGAGTATTCTATGGCACAGGTGTTTACAGTTTACTTAACTATTCACCTGTTGAGAGACATTTAGGGTTGTTTCCAGTTCTGGGCTAGTATATACAAAGCTACTATGAGCAATTGTGTACAGATTTCTATATAAACATACGTTTTCGTTTCTCTAGGATACATGTCCAGGAATCCAAATACTGGATCATATGGCAAATGTATGTTTAACCCTTTTAAAAACTGCCAAACAGTTTTCCAGAGTGGCTCTATCATTTTATATTCCCATCAGCAATGAAGAGAGATCCAGTATCTCTGTATCCTGGCCATCATTTGTCAGTGTCAGTATTTTTTATTTTAACCATTTTAGTAGAAGTATGGTGGTATCTCATTGTGGTTTTAATTTCCATTTCTCTAATGACTGATGTTGAACATCATTTTTCTATGGGTTTATTCCCCATCAGCATGAATTGTTCAAATTTGTAATCTATTTTCTGGTTGGATTGTTTGTTTTCTTACTGTTGGGTTTAAAGAATCCCTTATATATTCTGGATATGTCATTTGCAAATATTTTCTACTAGTCAATAGAAGAACTGGCTTGTTATTTTCACCGTTGTAACAGGTCTTTCATTGAATAGAAGTTTTTCTTATTTAGTTAGTTGGTTCGTTAGTTAGAGCACATGCAAGAGAGAGGCAGAGAGAGGAGAGAGAGAATCCCATGCAGGCTCCATGCTGATAGCACAGTGCCTAGCACTGGCCTTGATCTCACGAACTGTGAGATCATGACCTGAGCTGAAATCAAGAGCAGAATGCTCAACTGACTGAGCCACCTAGGCACCCCCCAAAGCTTTTCATTTTGATGAAAACCAATTTATCTATTTTTTATGGGTCTTAATTCTTACATCATGTGTAAGAATTCTTTTACTTGGTCTGGGTCCTGGTTTCACAATTATGTTCAGTTTATAAACATTCGTGAATCTATGCACTTTCTGAAAGTATGCTACACTTAAATTGAAAGTAATGGTGGGGCATCTGGGAGGCTCAATTGATTAAGCGTCAAGCATCGTGCTCTTGATTTTGGCTTAGGTCATGATCTCATGGTTGTGAGATTGAGCCCCACATCTGAGCTCTGTGCTGGGCATGGAGCCTGCTCAAGATTCTCTTTCTGGGGCGCCTGGGTGGCTCAGTTGGTTGGGCGTCCAACTCTTGGTTTCTGCTCAGGTCGTGATCTCACAGTTCATGAGTTCGAGCCCTGTGTTGAACCCTGTGCTGAGGATTCAGAGCCTGGAGCCTGCTTCAGAATCTATGTCTCCCTCTCCCTGCCCTTCCCCTGCTCATTCTCTGTCTCTCTCTTTCTCTCAAAAATAAATAAACATTTAAAAAATTAAAAAAAAAAGACTCTTCTTGGGCATGAGATGGGATGGGGTAGAATGGAAATGTTTATTTTTAATACTACTATTACTATTTTTTAATATTAAACAATAGCATATTTCATACTGTTTGAATATTTTTCTTTTACAACTTTTTTAAACAGGCTAAAACCAAAAACCAAACCACAGTTGCTTTATTACACTGGTTCTCAACAGAGAGTCCCCAGGGGACATTTGGCAACATTTGGAGACATTTTTGGTGTTACAGCTGGGTGGAGGTGCTACTGGCATCTAGTGGGTAGAGGTCAGGGATGCTGCTAAACATCCTAGAGGGCACAGGACAGCCCCACAATGACGAATTATCCATCCCCAAATGTCATAGGTGGTGAGGCTGAGAAACCCTGCTACGCAGCAGGTTTTGTCACAACCGTAAAGGCTGTGTTGTTTTTGGTTACTAATATTACATAGTAATTGAAATAAAATACCTAGAGATCTGTCTTTAAAGTGACCATCATGTGACTCCTGGGTGGCTCAGTCCATTAAGTGTCTGACTCTTGGTTTTGGCTCAGGTCATGATCTCACAGTACTTGAAATCGAGCCCCAAGTCTGGCTCTTTGCTGACACACAGAGCCTGCTTGGAATTCTTTCTCTCTTCCTCTCTCTCTGCCTCTCCCCCACTCATATTCTTTCTCTCTCTCTCTTTCTCTCCCTCTGTCTCTCTCTCTCTCTCTCAAAATAAACAAATAAACTAAAAAAAAAAAAGTGACTGGGGTGCCTGGGTGGCTCAGTCGGTTAAGCGTCCGACTTCAGCTTAGGTCATGATCTCACAGTTCATGGGTTCGAACCCCACGTTGGGCTCTGTGCTGACAGCTCAGAACCTGGAGCCTGCTTCCGATTTGTGTCTCCTTCTCTGTCCCTCCCCTGCTCACACTCTGTCTCTCTCTGTCTCTCAAAGGTGAATAAATGTTAAAAAAAATTTTTTTAAGTGACTGTTATGCATTAGAAATTGCTAAACAAAAACACATTTGCTTTTCATTTTTTGTGGCATATTTAAGTAATTCTCTTTTGTAAAAGGACTAAACATCCCTTTATATTAGTACATTTTTTTCATGCAATTTAAAAACTTTTGTTGAACCTCACTCTATATTTTTGTTATTATGGTTGAAATAACTTTGAACTCATTTCTGAGGGAGAACTAGACTCTGACTATTGAACTTGTCTTTTCATCTCTAGTGCTTTCTCTAAGGTTTAAATTGTAAAACCCAAGGTCATCCTTCACTTCTTTTCTTTAAATGAAAGCTTGCTTTTCTTTTTGGTGGTCTGCAATAGGTTTTCATAGTTTACAAATATAAGCAGCTGCCTTGATTGTAGGAGTGCCTCTGAGAGACTTTACAGCCTCTCCCAATCACAGTACTTGGAATTGAGTCTCCTTTCATGTAAAGAGACTCTTCCTTCCAAATTTAATTATGTATGATTTCTATGCCTCTTTTCTGTATGTTTGAGATTCTGTTGTTTGCTGATTAGAATGCTATACTTTTTCTAGTCTATTGTCACCTCCTGCATCATTGTCAGTGGCTTATGAAATCCATTTATACTGGGGATGTGCTATTCTAATATTTTCTCTTCTTCACTCATGACTGAGTGTCATTATTTCAGTTGTCCTTGTGGCACCCAAGTACATCTTAAAGTCTTTCCTATTTAGCATTCTAAAATAAATTAGAGAATCCAGAGCTGTTTCTGTTTTAGAGTCTTCGTTTCCGTGATAAGCCTTCAAAACATATATTATTCCCTACATCCTTTTGGGTTTGTGTGATGTTTACGGTTTTTCAGTTTATTCTATGGAAGAAATTTTTGTCAGATACTAGCAGGTATCACATACCTTTTATTTTTTCCCATGCAAAACTTATAAATTAGGTTTCAGTATCCTTTCTCTAAATTTTGCTTACCGTTATTGATTCTTTTCTTTCTGATTCTTTTTGAGATTCTTTGTTTTGAACTTTCCATGGTTGCAAGAAAGCAGAGGGGTTAAGAGCTCTGGAACCAGACTTCAGAGTTTGGGTGTATATCCTGACTTTGCCACTGGCTAACCTCTCTGGGCCTCATGTGTAAAAAGAAAACAATAATTCCTACCTTCAGTTGGTGTGAGGATTAAATTATTTAATATATATAAGTTGCATAGAGGAGTGTCTGACCCTACATGTGTAGATGCTAGTCATCAAAATGGATTTTTGTTGGTAGGTGTGCCCACACTCTGCGTCTTTCAACTTTCCTAAAGGACCAACTAATAAATGAACTGAGCAGTTGAGACTGATCACAGCTCATTAATCAACATAGACACCTGACATGAGAGCCAGTTGTGTGTGTGTGTGTGTGTGTGTGTGTGTGTGTATTTTTTAATGTTTATTTATTTTTGAGAGAGACAGAGCACAAGTGGGTGAGGGGCAGAGAAAGTGGGAGATGCAGAATCTGAGGGAGGCTCCAGACTGTCAGCTGTCAGCACAGAGCCCAATGCGGGGCTCGAACTCATGAGCCGTGAAACCACAACCTGAGCCAAAATCAGACACTTAACTGACTGAGCCACCCAGACACCCCCCAGTTATATATTAACACTGCCACATGAAGGCTGCTATTTGCCAAAGTTTATCATAAAAATTTAATTGAATCACTGTAATTATATGAAATGGTAGGAATATATTTTGAGGTCTCGTAAGAGTGTTCCCAGACTAAGGATCTGAACAAGACTATATCTATTAAAAGGAAAAATTCAGTGGTCAATAAACATGTGAAACTGTCTCCAAACTTTTCTACTGATCACAATGTGCACATTCAAACAACAAGATGACCACTTCATAAATTACAGTACTAAAAATAAAAAGTGATGATAATTGATAAATCGGGGAGAAGATGTAGTGAAACACCTTCATGAACTGCTGGTAGAGTGTAAGCATTAAGTGGAAACTTTACTTTTAAAGTAGTATGTGTAAAACAACTTAAAAATGTTCATACTCTCTGGATCAATAATTCAATATCTAGAAACCTACTCTAAAGAAATAATAAAAATTTGGGTATTAATTGCATGGGTGTCCACAGCACTATGTGTAATAATGAAGAATTAAAAACTGACTAATAAGCATTATGGGGCTTATATTGTAAGACTCATGGGGTTTACTAAACATTGTTGTGACCCTCTGATAGATACTTGTTGAGAGAAAGAATTTATAATTACATTAAAATGATGTTTACTTAGTAAATTGCTATGTAATTTGTACTTGCCTTAAGTGAAAAGGCTGGACAAAATAAGATGTGATGCAACTGTATTTTTAAATACTTAGGAAAAAGATGAAATATTATTTCTATGTTAATCGTGTTTGCTTTTTTATTTGTAAGATGACAGATTTTTCCTACTGCATTTAAAAATTTTTATTTATTTATTTTGAGAGAGAGAGAGCGAGCACTATTGGGAGAGAGACAGAGACAGAGGGAGAGAGAGAATCCCAAGCAGGCTCCATGCTGTCAGCACAGAGCCAGACACAGGGCTTGATCTTGGACGCCCAACCGACTGAGCCACCCAGGCACCACTCTAGTGCATTTTAAAAATGCTTTTTTGTATTTCTATATAGTCTAAAAAGAGAACACCTCCCCCAACCATTGTAATTGCATGGAAAGGAGAAGAAATTTGCCACACAGTGACAGAATTTTTGAAATGCAGAAAAGAGCAAGCAGTGAAATTCACAACAGTCTAGTATTAGTATTAGGGTGAACCAGCCCCCATCTCTTTTTTGCCACTGACAACCAGGATGGTCTGAGACAGGGTACCTCCTTTGCCAGGAGATAGAAAATGCTTTATTACAAAAAAAAATTTTTTTTAAGAGAGAGAGAGTGCAAGTGGGGAAGAGGGGCAGAGGGAGAGAGAGAGAGAGAGAGAGAGAGAGAGAGAGATTGGGAGAGAGAATCTTAAGCAGGCTCCATGTTCAGTGCAGAGCCCAATGCTAGGCTTTATCCCACAACCCTGGGATCATGACCTAAGCCAAAATCAAGAGTCAGACATTCAACTGACTGAGCCACCCAGGAACCTAATAAAATGCTTTTAAAAGGGGCACCTGGGTGGCTTAAAAAGTGGCATCAGACTCTTGATCTTCATCTCAGTCATGGGTTCACATCTCACTTTGGGCTCCGCACTAGGCATGGAGCCTACTTAGAAAAAAAAAAGTTTTAAAAAGCAGGTACTGCTGCTATGTAAAAGGTAGGACTATAAAGTTATTACAGTTGAATACCTAAATTTTTTTTTAAATTTTTTAATGTTTATTTATTTTTGAGAGAGAGAGAGAGAGAGACAGAGCATGAGCAAGGGAGGGGCTGAGAGAGAGGGATACACAGAATCAGAAACAGGCTCCAGGCTCTGAGCTGTCAGCACAGAGCCTGACGCGGGGCTCAAACTCATGAACTGTGAGATCATGACCTGAGCTGAAGTCAGACGCTTAACATATTGAGCCACCCAGGTGCCCCTGAATACCTAAAATATTTTAATGGCAGCGTAAATAAAGGATTTTATTTTGATTGTTTTCTGTGATAATTAAAATGAACAAAGTGGAAAACTTCCCAAGCTTGATTGGGAATGAATGAACGAAATATCAGAATGATAGACTTCCCACCTGTGTGACAGGCATCTGAGCCTAGGGCAAAGACTTTATCCAACAGTTCTCTTAAATAGTGGTAATAGATAACAGATCATAGAAACCAGAGAGCTAATTGTAACTTCTGGGTTATGATGGGGTATTTTAACTACTATTTGCATCTGTCGCTGTTTGATACATTAAATAGGGCAAAATCACCAGCGGCAACAACTTCTAATGAAGGAACCTGTCAACAACAATAAATTCTAATAAGAAAACACTTATTTAGAGAGCAGTACTTTTCATAAATCAGGTTGGTTTTCTACCATGTTTTTTAAGCATAATGATTATTTTCTAGAGGATAAAAAGGAAGTTTTTCCTTCCTTGAGAGGTTATGTGTCATAATTAGATCAGAAAGATGTCATAGTGAAAACTTTAATAAGCCTTACTGCCTCCTTTCAGTCCAGAGTTACATCTGTAGCTTCCATAAGGGGCAGGGATTTCCATCCTCACCAATTGTGAATGATGCCCCAGGGAGGCATTATGGAAAAGACCACGTTCATTTGGGGTTTTTCACTGCTGTGGCCAAAGGATTCTCTCCAGTTACCCACCCAGATGGAATTTGTGGCAGCTTAGCAGCCTGGACACTGACATGATAAAAAAGTGTAAAATACTGAATTTCTATGTGTCTATGTGGTTTTAGCTTTGATCTTCATTTTCAGTTATACAATTAATCATGTCCACATCTCTCTGAGCCTGGTGCTCCAGGAGCAGATACTTTTCCCATTATTTTAGTTCTAAATACTTCCTCTAATTTAAAAGGAATCCATGGTATGAAACTTTAGCTTAGAAAAATCGATATTCACTTTGTCAACAAAGTAGTATGTTGAATAACTGAGTTACTCTTTCCTGATACTGCAGGAGTTTGACCAAGACGAGGATTGCAGTCATTCCATATTGCTTAGTGAAGGAGAGGATACAAGTGGTGATGGACAAGATTGGCAACCCAGGACAGAAGGTATCTGGCTTCTGTCCTTGATGCGTTCACAAAGTTAACATTGATTATTTGGATTCCTGCCACCACCCCAATTTCAGTAGTGCTTGGTGCAGAACCTTGAAAACAGCACAAGGGAAAGAGGACCCACTCATCATCCTATCCTTTGGTTCTTATCTCAATCAGCACGTCTTGGCAACTTGCTGGCCCAAATGGCTATCTCTCTTATGTGTCTCTCTTGATTCCACCCTGCTCCAGCTCAGCCAGCCATTCTCTGCCTCTTTCCTTTTTCTCTGACAACATCTTTCCCTCCGTTTATTGCCTCTCAGAATCTTCTATCAGCTCCAGGGATCTGTTCTCTTCCAGAATCAAGCATTTCTCCATCAGCTGTTATCCCAAAGCTCCTCTCTTCGGGGAACGATGGGAGACTGAACAAGGCACTAAAGCCCCAAGTCTCAGTCCTTTATTCTATGAGTATATAAGCCTGGAATTTTTCCAGAACAACACCCATTCCAAATATGTTATCCTCTCATATCCTTAAGAGCCTTTGCATTTAACAGACCACAAGGTATTTGCAGATTCTCCCCTCAGAAAATAGTCTCGACAGCAATCACAATGATCTGTCATCTACTCACCTATAAACTTTTTATTCATTTAAAAAAATTGTTTAAAATATTTGTTTTTGAGAGAGAGATAGAGAGACCGTGAGTGGGGAGTGTCAGAAAGAGAGGGAGACACAGAATCTGAAGCAGGCTCCAGGCTCTGAGCTGCTACAAACTGCGAGATCATGACCTGAGCCAAAGTTGGATGCTTAACCGACTGAGCCACCCAGGCGTCCCTAAACTTCATAAATTAAATGTTTATTAGCACTGTTCCAATTTCTCTCTGGCAGTTTTCTGACTTCCATTTCTAAACCCCGGGAGGTTGTCCTCTCGGATGTCTTTTCTTCCGCAACCCCGTCAACCTCCCTGAACACTGCTTTGCTGTCCGAGCCACTGTCTCCTTTGTCGCCTTATGTGATGCTGCCCTCTCCTGGGGAGTTCCTGCCTCTCTCAAACTCACTTGGAATCTCCTTTCTCCAGGCCGAGAGCAGAGAATAATTTAGTAACATTTGAAATAATTAACACCACGAAACCTGAAACATCTAATTAAAATTTAAAAATCCTGGCCTCCTTCCAAACACTCCTCCTGGTCTGACTTTGACTTTCAAACATTTCAGAGCAGGGTTCTAGGAACAGTTGTGTCCGAAGCACCTTCCAAGAGGTTAAATAATTTCTTTATTCTACTCAGTTTGGAGATGACTTGCTGTTAATTCTTTTCACATGATTTATAATGTTTTATAATTGAAGGTTTTCGTATAGGAGCCGTAGCATTTATGTAGCATCTCCACTAAGCTCTTGCCTAAAATTTGAGCTTTAATAACTTGGGATACAAACTGGAAAGAAACAATTATGTGTCTGTTTAATTTTCTTCTCATAGTTCGTAGTCTTTATTAGTTATTCTTAAGTCACAAGTGTGAAATAAAAACATCTGGGGCATTATTGTGCACTGTATTCATCTTAAGTATCAATAAATCTCTTTAAACCCCATTTACACGTTTCTAACATACTTGAAGTTGTTAATGTTTAAATGCTTGCACACTTTATAAAAACTTTATGTATATGCCTTATGAGTATCTATTCTGTTGCAGACATACACATTTGTTTAATTTATCTCTGTTCACTGTATTCTATTCAAAAGGGAGCATCAATAAGATATATATAATGTTTGGATCACACCCACGGACTTTAACAACTAAGTATTCCTGCTGTACGCATTGGCTTAATTATAGGCTTTTATAGATGATAATTTGTAAAATACAATTTATGGCCCCCTAAAAATCCTTCATCCTTTTCCTTAGTATAAAAATCTTCTAGCACTCCTCACTCAGTGTTTTCCTAGAACGATGATCAGATGCAAACGTTGTAGACTGCATTGAGCATGTAAAGTTACTCTTTTCATAAATGGATAAGAACCTATATACTAAAATTACTGGGCTTAAAAGAATTTTTTAACGCAGTGCATATCCATCAGGATTCTTAACTGCAGATAACAGAATTTACTCTGGTTGAGTTAGCAATGAAGAAGGTTTTAAAAGATAATAGAGGAGGGCCTGGGTGGTTTAGTCAGTTAAGCGCCAACTTCGGCTCACGTCATGATCTCGCAGTTCATGGGGTTGAGCCTGACATTGAGCTTTGTGCTGACAGCTTAGAGCCTGGAGCCTGCTTCGGAATCTGTGTCTCCCTCTTTCTGCCCCTCCCCTACTCATGCTCTGTCTCTGTCTCGCTCTCAAAAATAAATAAATGTTTAAAAAACCTGTGTCGAGAGTCACTATTTAGGAAATTATAAAAATGTGGAGAGGGTATTTAAAAATATTTTAAACACAACAAGCAGAAAACACAGGAGAGTAAGACTCTTCTGGAGGCAATAATTTTTCTTCATTGAATGAATTAGACTGGGACAATTTTCAGTTTTCATTTTAATAATGGCTTAACATTAACAAATTAATGGTCATTTTCCCACTTTGAATATCATTTTCACCTCTTCTGTGAAATTGTTTCTGGCTATATTTAAATGCTGCCTCTTAGTTTCTTTCTACTGTAACATTTTCTGATGGGGTTACTTTACCTCTTCTTATGTGGAAAGATGCACTCAAGAACAAGTGTTTTATTTTTACATGTGACAATGCATCATCTTTCCTGGTGGTTCTGGAACCTGGTAGGTTCAGAGGCTCCCATGACCATTCATGCTCAATGAAGAGACAAAATGGAGAACATTTGTATGTTCCCAGTCGATTTCAGAGTCCATACATTCTATAACCTTTTTGCCCTCCATTTATGACCCAACGATTAGGATGAGGCCATTAGCTTTTTTTTTTTTAATTTTTTTTTTAAATTTTAGAAGGAGAGAGCATGACCAGGGAAGAGGGACAGAGAGAGAGAAAGAGTCTTAAGAAGGCTCCATGCTCACTTCAGAGCCTAACACAGGGCTTGATCCCACGACCGTGAGATCATGACCTGAGCCAAAATCAAGAGTTGGATGCTCAACTGACTGAGACACCCAGGCACCCCTAGGATGGGGCCATTAACTTTGAACAATTTCCGCAAGGGCAGGTATTTCTTATACTTACTTATTGTATCTTTTGTTCCTTGGTTTGAAAAAGAAATCAACCAATTAACAAACTATTGAACACATTAAATTTGCTTAAAAACATTCTAGGTTTATTAGTTCTCAATAATTGTAAAAGTACAGTCATTTTTAAGAAAGTGTTCACATGAATATGCTGCACACAGTTTTCCAACTTTCACAGCAAAGTACTAACTGCAGCTAGCCTTTGTATAGACTATTCTTTTCACTGACAGTTTAGTGATTAGGAATGTATGCTGTATGTTTTTCTTACTTTAACATGTCAGCTAGGATTTTGCACTTGAAGATGGCTACAAAAATATTATAAAAGACATCCATCTTCCTTTCAAGTATGAGAGCAGCCTTGATGGTGTCACACAACTTCATGGTTATCAGTTTCTTTGTCTATAAAATGAAGGGCTTGGATCAGATGATCTCTAAGTTCTTTCCAGCTCTGTAATTCCAAACATCTTATTTTGTGTTGCTGAATAGCGTGGTGGTAGCATCTTTGAAAAAATTTTAAAAATATATTGGCCATTCCAAGGAAACCTCATTTTTGGAGATGTGATCCCTGCTATTTTATAATAGCAGAGAACATCCGATCATGTTGTCATATTTGAAAAACATCAAGAAAACCAAAGCTAGATTATTTAGTAACTTTCCCAAGATCACCCATAAAAAGCAGAGGAGGGATGTAGATCCAGCTCTGTCTGATTCATACCCTTTTATCTTCTCTGCTCTACTTCTTCCCTAGCATACCATCAGTGGGGCTATTTAAAACCATAGCCCCCCTAGACATAGGGAGATGCCCTAAATGGCCTTCAGAAATACATAGACAGGACTGAACACTGGGACAAGCACTGGGTTGTTTGGAAAGCATACACCTCTGTGTTCCCATAACATCATTTGTACACTTCTATCACAATGTTTACATTGAAATGCTCTTTGCTTTCTTATTTATTGTCTTTACTAAGGTCACAGTAGCACCTTGTTTATTTCTGTATCTTCAGCACAAAGAGTTGGGTTTGGCATATACTTAATAAAAGTTTGTTGAATGGAAAAACATGAATAGATGAACAAATCTTAAAAGTGGCATGGTTCCCACTAGTTTTTTTAAATGTAAATTTAACATGTTATATTATAAGCAAGCATTGATGCTACAAGCTGGAACCGTCTGGCTTAAGGGTTATAGTGGGAATCATTCCATGGAATCAGAAAGGAGTTGACCAAAATTCATATAACAAGCAAGTTCCCATGGGGCAACATAAATGATTTCATTTAAATCTCACAATGGTCCTGTGAAGTAGGTGTCATTAGTTACACTTTACAGGAGGGCCTGTTTTCTCCATCCAAGGAGAAAACATTGCTCACCATAAAACTTTATTTTATATCTGGAAAGTTTTGTTACATATTTTTTTTTTGCTCTTTAAGCAAGCATTGATTCAGGACCCGTCATATGCTAGATAGGAAAAATATAAAGATGGCTGAAACTCAGTCCCTGGTTAATGTCCCTGTGATTTTTTAAAGTTTTTACTTAAAGTCCAGTTAGTTAACATACAAATAATATTAGTTCCAGGTGTGCAATATAGTGATTCAAATTCTATACATTACTCAATGCTCATCATGATAAGTGTGCTCTTAATCCCTTTCACCTATTTCACCCATCCTTCCACCCACCTTCCCTCTGGTAACCATCAGTTTGTTCTCTATACTTAAGAGTCTGTTTCTTGGTTTTCCTCTCTCTCTCTTTTTTTCCCTTTGTTCATTTGTTTTGTTTATTAAGTTCCACATATGAGTGAAATCATATAGTATTTGTCTTTCTCTGATTCATTTAACATTATTCTCTCTAGACCCATCCATGTCATCGCAAATGGCACGATTTCATTTTTTTTAATTAAAAATTTTTTAATGTTTATTTATTTTTGAGAGAGAGAGCATGCACAAAAGCAGGGGAGGGGCAGAGAGAGAGGGAGACACAGAATCTGAAGTAGGCTCCAGGCTCCAAGCTGTCAGCACAGAGCTTGATGTGGGGCTCAAACCCACAGACCATGGTATTATGACCTGAGCCGAAGTCAGACACCCAACCAAGCCATCCAGGTGTCCCTAGATTTCATTTTTTATGGCTAATATTCTATTGTATATATATAAATACCACATCTTTTTTTTTAAGTATAAAAATATGGTCAGTGTTTATTTTTCTCCATCAGACATAAATTCAGGATTTGTTAACAAATTCTTCACAACAGAAATTAATTACTGATCAACAACATCTACAGAGCCGAATAAAGCAATGTCACCTGATTAATGTGTCTGCCTTGTATCCACAGAATATAGTATTTAAAATAAAATAGTTAGACAAAATGGTTAAACAAAAAGGCATTGACAGAACATATATTGTACTTTTTTTGAGTCATCAGTCTTAAGTCTCTGACATTGCTACTTGCATTTTATAGCACATTGATTCAATTCCAATAACATTCCCCTAAGACTAGTTAATGGCCTAAAAATTATTCTTAATTTGTAAAGTTACAATACATTTTAGTAATTTATACCCCACATCTTCTTTATCCATTCATCAGTTGATGGACACTCGATCTGTTTCCATAATTCAGCTATTGTAGATAATGTTGCTATAAACATCGGGGTGCATGTATACCCTTGAATTAGTATTTTCAGTGAAACCAGGAGCTGGTTCTTTGAGGATATCAATAAAATTGATAAACCTCTAGCCAGACTTATCAAACAGAAAAGGGAAAGGACCCCAGAAAAGAAGCACAAATGAGAGAGGAGAAATAAAACAAACACCACAGAAATACAAACGGTTACAAGAGAATATTATGAAAAACTATATGCCAACAAATTGGACACCTGGAAGAAATGGATACATTCCTAGAAACATATAACCTCCAAAAACTGAAGCAGGAAGAAATAGAAAACTTGAACAGACTTGTAACCAGCAACAAAATTGAATCAGTAATCAAAAACTCCCAACAAATCAGAGTAGGACCAGATGGCTTCATAGGTTTGAATTCTGTCAAACATTTAAAGAAGAGTTAATACCTGTTCTTCTCAAACTATTCTAAAAAATGGAAAAGGAAGGAAAACTTTTAAATTCATTCTGTGAGGCCAGCATTACCCTGATACCAATCTGTAATTATTTTTATTGTTATTATTATTTTTTAGTTTCAGGTATACAATATAGTGATTCAACAATTCTATATATTACTCAGTGTTTATCATGATGAGTGTACTCTTAATCCTGATCATCTATTTCACTCACCCTCCCCACCCCACCCCCTCTGGTAACCATCAGTTTGAATAACTATAGTTAAAAGTCTGTTTTTTTGGTTTGTGTCTTTTTCCCTTTGTTCATTTTTTTCCCTTAAATTCCACATGTGAGTGAAATCATATGGTATTTGTCTTTCTCAGACTCACTTTGCATTATTCTCTCTAGATTCATCCATGTTGTTGCAAATGGGAAGATGTCATTCTTTTTTATGGCCGAGTTTCATTGTGTATATATACCACATCTTCTTTATCCATTCATCTATCAATGGACACATAGGTTGCTTCCATAATTTGGCTATGATAAATAATGCTGCAATAAACATAGGGGTGCATATGTTTTTTTGAATTAGTGTTTTTGTAGTCTTTGGGTAAATATGCAGTAGTGTGATTATTGGATTGTAGGGTAGTTCTATTTTTAATTTTTTGAGGAACCTCTGTACTGTTTTTCACAGAGGCTGAACCACTTTGCATTCCCACCAACAGTGCAGGAGGGTTCATTCCCTTCACATCCTCCCTAACACTTGTTGTTCCGTGGGTTTTTGGCTTGTAACCATTGTGACGGGTGTGAGGTGATATCTCATTGTGGTTTTGATTTGCCTTTGCCTCATGATCAGTGAGGTTGAGCATCTCTTCATGTGTCTGTTAGCCATTTGTATTTCTTCTTTGGAGAAATGTCTACTCATGTCTTCTGTCATTTTTTTTTTAATGTCAATTCTTTTTTTTTTATTTTTTTTAACGTTTATTTATTTTTGAGACAGAGAGAGACAGAGCATGAACGGGGGAGGGTCAGAGAGAGAGGGAGACACAGAATCTGAAACAGGCTCCAGTCTCTGGGCCATCAGCACAGAGCCTGACGTGGGGCTTGAACTGACGAACCGTGAGATCATGACCTGAGCCAAAGTCGGATGCTTAACCGACTGAGCCACCCAGGCGCCCCAACTCTTCTGTCATTTTTTAATTGGATTATTTGCTTTTAGATGTTGAGTTTTATAAGTTCTTTATATATTTTGGATATTAACCTTTTATCAGATATGTCATTTGCAAATATCTTCGCCTATTCTCTAGCTTGTCTTTTAGTTTTGTTGTTTTCTTTGCTTGTCAGAAGCTTTTTGTTTTGGTGCAGTCTCAATAGTTTGTTTTTGTTTCCTTTGCCTCAGGAGACATGTAGAAAAATGTTGCTACAGCTGATGTCAGAGAAATTACTGCCTGTGCTCTCTTCTAGGATTTTTATGTTTTCAGGTTTCACATTTAGGTCCTTAATCCATGTTGAGCTCATTTTTGTGTATGGTGTAAGAAAGTGATCCAGTTTCATTCTTTTGCATGTAGCTGTCCAGTTTTCCCAACACATCCCAGTTGAAGAGACTGTCTTTTTCCCATTGCATATTCTTGCCTCCTTTGTCATAGATTAGTTGACTGTATAATTGTGGGTTATTTATGGGCTCTCTATTCTATTCCACATTCTGTAATTATTAAAAATAGATTAGCTAACTAACCAGGAATAAAATACTCAGTTCCGAGTTGCCACTGGAATTCATTACTTTCTTCTTTTTTATTATTGTCATGTGTTTCTATAGGTTTTGAGATTATTGTTACTTTTCCAAGAGATGTCAGTTATCCCCAAGAAATAAGCCGAGAAGATTTACAAGAAAACAAGTAAGGAATATACTTTGAAAGGTTAGATTGAAATTTAAGTATGAAGTGATACTTGTGTGATAACCTACATTTTTAGTAATTCACCTCCCAAAAAACACTCTCAGGCAGAGGTTGTAATAAATATTATTGTGGCAGGAGCCAGATAATACCAGTTTTAGGTTTTGTGGACCATATTGTTTCTGTTGCAATGAGGCAACCCTCTGATTGTAGCTTGAATGTCATCATGGACAATATGAAAACAAAGGAGTATGGTCCAATAAAACTACAAAGACAGACTGAAGACTAGATTTTGGGCACCTGTTGGGATGAACACTGGGGGTTATATGGAAACCAATTTGACAATAAATTTCATTAAAAAAAAAAAAAAAGATTTTGCCCAGGGGTCATAGTTTGCTGACCCTGAGGCAGTGCCACTTAAAATGTGATTCTGCGGTCCTTCTGTTACCAGTCCATGATGAAGTCAGGATAGAACTTGAAAATGTAAACATTTAAAGAGTTGTATTACAGTTTGACAAAGTAATCTTAGATTTACTGATCTGATAATGAAAAACTTGGGGCTTATTTTTATGTTTTTTATTTTTGATTTATTCTTATAGTAATTCACTTTTATTACAGAAGTTTTATAACAGTTTCATTCCACAATGGACTGGAAAATTTTAAAACTGGTCCTTTACCAAAGATAGTTTGAGAAGTACTGAGCTGGTTAAAGCATTTGGAGAAGTAAAAGAGTGCATCATCTATGCCTGCACTTTGCCCACCTGATTTCTCTAAGGAAATAGGGGCTGGGGAAACTAAAGTGTAGAGTGCAGAAGGCAGACGAGGTGGGGAGTGAATAGGAGGGTGGAGAGGTCTTGTCCTTTGAAGAATACAGCTCTTCCACTCAGCAGCATCATGTGGAAATAGTTCTCTGAGCTTTCTGGTGATCTCAGTCTAGACTGAGAAGTGGAGATCCAGAAGATACAGGTAATGAATTTTGAATGAAACCATGTTCTCCTCCCTTCTAGTCAGATAACCCCAGTGATTCAAGAAAGGGCACAAGCACATTCTGTTTCTCTTCCAAATGAAATTCACATGGTGGACTTCCGGACAAAGACTCTGACCATGGGTCAGAAGAAGGAGGAAAGTTCCAAGGAGCTCTGTGATGCAAATGTGGGCTTTTTGTTGCCAAGACCTTGCTTAGAACCAAACATCTCCACATCTGTAGCCAGAGAAGATGTTCCTCACTTTCTGAAGGAGCAGCAAAGAAAATCTGAAGGTGAGTTCATTTAATTAGAGTGATTTCTCTATCCTTTTGTCGATAAATTATCTATATCTATCTATCTATCTATCTATCTATCTATCTATCTATCATCTTTCTTTTTCTTCAGTGTTTGAAAAATCTTTACCACAAACTCCCATTTGGTTGATGTTTACCTCTGGGAATCTTGGGGCCTTACACGGAGGATGCTTTCCTCCAGGATTTGAGTTGGCCACTCTCTCTAGCCCAAGACTTGTTTACTAGCTAGCACATTCCTCTTAGGGCAATGCTGTCTTTGATATTTGCTTACTACTGTCCTAAACCAATTGGTCTAAGCCTCTGGGGACAAACCTGTAATCCAACAAGTTGCATTTTTTGGCTTATTGCAATAAGAGAGATCGCACAGCAGAGAAACTGTATGGGTAGGGTATTTAGTTTGGTGCAGTTCCAGTAGCTTCCTGAGAAAAGGCACATGAAGTATATTAATGATAGTTTTTCGTCGTCTCTTTTTTTTTCTGAACTCTTTTCTTTCCATTTTTTTTGTTCTCTGTATTTTCACATTAGAGACTTTTCTCACATATCCACTGTTCCGTGGCTATCTATTTGTGTTTCTTGGCAGTACTGAAAAGTGCTGTGGGCTCCAGGTAAATTGCATAGAGAGACCTAGATGGTGGAGTGAGGGAGTCCCCAAGTGTCAGTGTGCACAGACAGATTTTTCTCTTGGCCAGTTTTCCCTAGACAGGGATAACCCAAGCCCCTGACTGTGGGTTGAAAGGCTGGGACTCACCTATCAATGTGCAGACTTCCCATTCATCCTTTTATTGTCACTCCAGCACCCTGTTGCTACTCTCAGCTATACCTAACTACTTAGCATCTTTGTTCCAAACTCTCTGGAAAGTAAACTTCCAGCCAGTTGCCAGGAATGGAGAAGAGCAACTCCTGATTCATGGGGCAGGACAGGGAATGGCGAAACTACTTCTTCCACAGATTCACAAGCAACCCCTTGTTTCAGTCTTACCTTCATCCTTACCTTCAGAGGTACCTAGTATTGTCAATTCCTGCTCCTTTCTGGAGTTCTTACTTCTTGTTGAGTTCTCCCCCTGCAGGCACTGAGCAGAACAGAGAAAGCTGACAACTAATCAATTATTATTCATCCATAAAATTTTCACTGTCCAAAATATTTTGACTTTGCTCATCTCTTGTCTTATCCTCTGAGCTTTTAATTTCCTTTTTAATTTACAACTTTTTACTTTCCTTTACTATCATTTTAGTGAGGTTTATGAAATGGAGAAAAACTGGTACATTTGATCTTTTAACTGGAATTTCATACACATTGTAAAAGGCTTTCAACATATATTGCCAAATTACCTGTAAGCCAGACCTCACTTCTACATTCTCACCAGAAATGTTTGCGTTTCTTTCTACCTCATGTCATTTCTTACCAACACTGGATAATATTTATCCAAATATTTATAATACTTGAAAGGTTTTTTTCTTTTTTAAATCAGTTTATACATATGCACACAATTATACATTATACTCAGTTGTATTTCTTCTTTTATCAAGTTTATTTAGTTTGAGAGAGAGAGAAAAAGCACGAGTGGGGAGGGGCGGAGAGAGAGGGAGAGAGAATCCCAAGCAGGCTCTGCGTTGTCAGTGTGGGCTTGAACTGACAAACCGTGAGATCACAACCTGAGCTGAAGCTGGATGCTTAACTGACTGAGCCACCCAGGCGCCCATTCATTTGAATTTCTGGTATTAACTTGTGGCATGTTTTCAACAGGGAAACCTCAGCCTCTAGAATATGACCTCCTAGAGTGCAAAGATTTTGTCTTTGTTGTTCACAACCATATTGCCATCTTCTGGACAGTATCAGTCACTCATTAGGCACTCAATTACTATTTGTTGATTAAATGCATAAAGAATTGGGGGGAGGTGCCTTTGGTAGCTGTGGCTAAGGGGAACGCTTGAACCCCTCCTATTGGTATCCTCTTCTTAGTTACCATTTTTCATCTGTGAATATCTTCTTTACCTGTGCTACATCTTAGAGAGGTCTGTTTCAAAGTCAAATTTCAAAATGGCAGCCTATGGCTAGAATGGACCTGTGATATATTTTGTTTGGCTTTCACAGCACTTAAAAAAGGGGTGGGAGGGAAATTTCACATAAAGTCTGCAGCTCTCTGGTTTCTCTTGACAATTAGAGAATCTAGCAGTATTAGATTATCCATCTGGAATGGACAACATCACCTGGGACTGGTAATAATGGATGTCTCTTTTGTTGGGGCAGACAACTTCAGCTCACTACTGTCTCTCTGCCCCACTTCATCCATTTATGTGATCTGCTTTGATGCTGGACACATGGGAGCTTTTGGCTTCAACTTCAAGCTGTGGTGGTGGGTGGGGTTTTTGGTAAGAGGACAACTAGGTTTTACACTACCTAGTATATCCCATCTATGATCTACTCCATGTTTGAGCTCAAACAACTGTTGGGAGACAATTATACATGAATTTTTAACATGTCTGCATAGTCCAAGCTTTATGACCAAAAAGCACTAGGAAACTAGGTTAAAAGATGATTGAGTGATAAATATGTCTTAGAAATTAGAGTTTGTTTATTGTTCCAGAGAGATTCAGACATTTATTTCCTCAGGAGCTGTTCGCTTACATTCTAGAGTTATAAAACCCAGAGACACATTTCCCCTCTCTCCAGGAAATATTTGCTTACATTTCATAGTAAAGGTCTCTTTCTTGGGAAAGAGGGATAGGTTGGAGTGCCAATCATTTGGTATAATTTCTGAGCCTCATAATTTCAGGGTTCACTCCTGTGGTGGTTCCCCACAGGTAAACATCTGGTGCCCATTGTGTTGCCCTGTGGGGATTTGCGGTGTGCTTCAGATTCTGTGTCTCCCTCTTTCTGCTCCCCTGCCCCCAGCTTGCACTCTGTCTTGCTCCAAAATAAATAAATACTAAAAAATTTTTAAAAATAAATATAAACATAAATATAATTATGAATATGAATGTAAGTACAAACATAAACATATGTACATAAATGTTATATATATAATATACATTTGCAGTCGACCTTTGACCAATGTGGGAATTGGGGACACTGACCCCGTGCAGTAGAAAATCCATGTATAACTTAACTACTACTGTTAACTAGAAGTCTAATCCATAATATAAACAGTCAAGTAACACATATTTTGTATGTTACATGTTTCATATACTGTATTCTTACAATAAAGTAAGCTAGAGGAAAGAAAATGTTATTAAGAAAATGAAAATACATTTACAGTACTTATTTATCAGTATAGTAAGTACTTATAAAATACTTACAAATGTATTTATCAAAAAAAATCCACATGTAAGTGGATGCATGCAGTTCAAATCTGTGTTGTTCAAGGGTCAACTGTATATAAAAACATTATAGTGGTGCCTAGGTGGTTCATTCGGTTAAGCTTCTGGCTCTTGATGTCAGCTCAGGTCACTATCTCACAGTTCGTGAATTCGAACCCCTGCTGGGGATTCTTTCTCCCTCCCTTTCTGCCCCTCCATGTCTGTCTGTCTGTCTTTCTCCCAAATAAATAACTAAACTTAAAAAAAAAAGACATTATATATAAAACAACAACCCCCTTCAGTGGCAGTAGCCTAAAATTTTGTGTAATCATTCCATGCCCAACTCCATATGGATTACAACAGAAAAAAATTAATTTTGACTTTTCCTCAGACCTTAGCACCAACATCACGATCACTCCATCTCCAAACTCTGGCTTAAGGCTGGCTGTGTTCACTCTACTACTAAGAATATCTAATTATTTTATTTTTCTTGTTATAGAGTTTTCTACTCTTGATATGAAGTATAGTAGCCGAAGAATTGAGGTAAGATTAGTTTTAGCATTTCTGACTTAAGAATTAAAACCAAGAACTTTGTTGTCTTTGATAGAGACAAACTCTATCAAAGAACTCAGAACCAAAATCCTCAGCAGCTTAGCTTGGAAAACTATATATAGTTTGTAGAGTCGCAAATAACTTCTGGGAGAGTGCTAGTTTGCCATTTATGTTTTTTTCCTGGGGTGTTTTCTGTTCTCTACATAATGAGGTGAGTAACTCTTTTAGACGTATTTTAATTTGTCTTCTCTTAGCATGTCTAGAAATTAGGTAAATTTTTTCCCTAGTGGTAGAAAGGTTTTCCTAATTGTCTCATTAGTAAGTACAGCTTTTGGAAATATTCCTGTGAACCTCTCGACTATCTGTGTCTTCTGTATCCTATGAACCTTTGAGAAAGTGCATGGGTCCTGCTTAGTGTTGTAAAAAGCAGTTTATTAGAGTTTATTAGTCTTAAAAAAATAATAATGGCTGCTACTAGGGAGATGTTTTAGCACTGGCACAATCTGTCTTTATTTCCAAAGTTATTTTTCAGTGATGGAAGAAAATCATCAAGGCAATAAAACTGGGTTTTACACTGCATTTCACCTACTTCTAAATTTTTTTTTTAATGTTTATTTATTTTTGAGAGACAGAGTGTGAGCGGGGAAGGGGCAGAGAGAGAAAGACACAGAATCTGAAGAGACTCCAGGCTCTGAGCTGTCAGCACAGAGCCCAATGCAGGGCTCGAACTCACAAGCCATGAGATCATGACCTGAGCCAAAGCCAGATACTTAACTGACTGAGCCACCAAGGCGCCCCTCACCTACTTCTAATGCCTAGATCTCTAGTGTCAGTTTCCTATTCTCTTATACACAGGTGGCAGTACAATGAAAATTGAACAGACAGCTCTCAATTACCACTCATGATCCATGCTCATAAATATTCTAATATAATTAGGTATCAAATCTGTATACATGGAAAAAGCCACAATGGAAAAAAAGCTTAAAGTTAGAGTTTATAGCTTAATGATCATAAAGCTGTATTTTATATATTGCATTACACTGACCTCTAGAGGTTAATGGTAACAAAAACCAACTTAATTTGAAAGTAGTTGGAGGACGAAGTAAAAACCATTCAGGGTTGCTAACTTTCAAGTGTATGGTGTGGCATGTTTATGACCGCACCTCAACAAAACAATTCAGTAAAACAATATGGAGTAGTTGTGTTCCAGATACAAAATCTGAGTTAGTCTGTAAGCTAATGATCATTGTTAAGGTAAATGTAACAAATTTTAAGCTGTTCTAAGTGGGAATTTTAAAAAATCTTAGATCACTTCTATGGAAAGGAAAAGAGAAATAAAATCCTCATCTTAAAATTTTAAAATTTTAATGTTTACATTGTAGAGCCTTTATTTTAAATACATAAACATGAATCTATGTCTATAATAATCTTGGGTTTTATTTTTTATTTATTCAATTTTAAAAGATTTTATTTTTAGGTAATCTCTACACCCAACGTAGGGTTTGAACTCATGACCCCAAGATCAAGAGTCACATGCTCCACTGACTGAGTCAGCCAGGTGACCCCCCCAAATCTTGGTTTTTAGAAGTACAATTTTACCAAAAATACTGGGAATGAGGTTTTATTTTTTTTAATTGGGATCTCTAGGATAGCCTTTTACTTTGTTAAAGGCCTCCCTAAAAAGAATCTTAGAGGGGCGCCTGGGTGGCTCAGTTGGTTAGGTGACTGACTTTGGCTCAGGTCATGATCTCACGGTTTGTGAGTTCAAGCCCCACGTTGGGCTCTGTGCTGACAGCTCAGAGCCTGGAGCCTGCTTCAGATTCTGTGCCTCTCTCTCTGCCCATCCCCTGCTTGTGCTCTGTCTCTCTCAAAAAAAAAAAAAAAAAAGTTATAAAATTAAAAAAAAAAAAAGAGAATCTTAGAATCCCTTTGAATTACTTTAAACCAATTAACATGACATGCATATATGTTTCTGCATTCATTAGCTTTTTCTCTTTCCTTTTAGTTCCCTCTGCCAGCATTGTCACTTTTGCCCATGAAACCTGGTCTTCATACTGCCCCCCAAGATCACATGGATCAAAAGGAGAGAGAAAAAAATATTCTGAACTTTGTATCTTTCAAACCTAAGCTCTCAGAGCCCAGAAGTCAATCTGATGAGGTTAGACCATTGAACAAGCAGCAGGAAGCTCCGTTTAAGGTGTTTGTGGATCAGACTCTCAGGTGCTCTAATAGCTCTATTTGGTCCAGAAACATGTGCTCTTTTTGGAAGGCTAACCATCACAGACAACATATGGAGATGGAGAACAGGAAATCCAAGGAAACAGAAGAAAGTGACAAAATTTCAATCTCTCACTTTGAAAAAGGACAATCTTTGTTGTCCTTTGAGAATTGTAAGGAACGCAGTTTTCCTACAGATAGGGAAGTGGATATTGACTACCTTGGTTGTGAAATGAGAAAAGCAGAAGAGAATTCTCAACATCTTTTATCAGGAAAGAAAGAGGGTTCAGTAGCCAGAAACTTGTTTACAGATTTTGAAGTTGGATGTAACATGCCAGTCAAGTTCCAAGAAGCCCAGCATTCAGAAGTAATTCTAAGTCAGGATGAAGAGACTAGAAATGATAAAGCTGATTTAAAAAGTACTTCAGTACATAAAGGTGAAGCAGTTGAGCCAAATCATATTTTAGAAGAGTATACTGTACTTAAAAGTTTGTCCAATGTAGTCCCTGATGGCCCCACTGAAAAGATTCCGCAAGGTCCTAGACGCACAGAGACAAACATAAAAATGTCAATGGCGGAGGCAACCAAACCGGAAATGAATGGGATGGTGCCTCTTATCCACATCACTTTCCCTGGAGATGAAACTCCCAAGGAACCAGCAGTAGCCAAACCAAGCCTCCAAAAAAGAAAGGGCACTCTTCATAGCAACAATAGCTTCAATATTCTTGTACATCAAGAAAATGACAGACATAAGATGAAAACCCCCAGAAATAAGTTGGATTCAAAGACCAAGACCAGTAATAGGACACCCCAGAATTTCATGATTTCCATTGAAGGTTCCATTAAGCCTACCATACATAAAACCAGTATAAAAACTCCAGTTTTCCCTGCTTTGGGGCTTGTTGACCCCAGACCTTGGCAACCACCCAAGTTTCAAAGGAGAATGCCACAGATAGAAAAGAAGCAATCAACTTACCGGGCTCTGAAACCTAAAAAGCAATCTTTTCCTTGCATCGGTAAGAATTCAGGAATAAAAAAGTCTTCTGTTCCTCTCTCTGCTCAACCAACAGAGCCAAGACTAAATTACTTAGATCTTAAGTATAGTGACATGTTCAAAGAAATCAATTCAACTGCTAATGGTCCTGGAATCTATGAAATGTTTGGGACCCCTGTTTATTGTCACATGAGAGAGGCTGAACGTCATGAGAGCAAATATTATCGAGAGATATGCTCAGCTCCATCTGGCAGATGTATTACCAATAAATGTCGATCTTCACACAGTGAGAGGAGCAGCAACAGCAGAACAAGATTTTCTCAGAAAAGACCACATGTTAAACCTGTAAAGGTTTCACTTGGCATTAAACAAAAGAACAAAATTTTAATTTCTAAAGAAAAGGGTTACAAGGCTGTAGGTAGCAACGTACAAGACATGGAAAATGGTGATATTTCAGGTTCACAGTGGCAGATAAAGTCTTTAGGAGATGACTTTCTTTCTTCTAATAATGAAGTTCAGCCCTTGAACTCAGCTCTGCCTCATGAGCAGTCCACTGAACAGAATAAAGTCATTCCTGTTTCAGATTTGTCCACTGTTGAAGAAGTCTCTATGGAAGAGTCTGCTGATGAAGGAGATATTTCTAACAATCAAATACTTGCCACAAGCCTCAGAGATCTACAGAAACTTGAAGAACTACATCACCAGACCCCATTTGTCCTTTCAGAAAACAGTTGGGCAATGCCCAGTGAGAAGAATTCCAATAAGCATGTACTGCAAGAAAAGCAGAATACAGCATCGCTTGTTAAAATAGATGCCAACCAAATTTTAACTAATGATGTAGGGTTTGAAAGTGTTTTAGGTAAGTCTGAGAGACTTTTGAGTTTCTCTTTCCAAGAGAAACAACAGAGTGCATCTTCCCAAGCATATCAACATTGGGCACATTCTTTGGATCCTGATAGTTTAGTTAATGAATCAATTACATATCAAACATTTGGACAAACTTTAAATTATGCAAATTCAATTTCGCAAGGAATTCTAGATTCTGTAAAGAATGAAGAATTGACGGATGAACTATTAGGATGTCTAGCTGCAGAACTATTAGCTCTTGACGAGAGAGGTAACACCTCTTGCCAAATAATGGCAAATGAAACAGATCCTGAAAATCTAAATCTTGTCTTCAGTAGGAGAGGACAAACCACACAAGAATTGGGCGGAGAGACAACCAATGTTAAAATACAGGTTGGTATAATTAGAATCAGTGATTCATTAGAGGCAGGAAGGGACCTCAGAGATGGTTGCAAGTTTGGAATCCAGTTTATTTGACTTGCAGGCTAAGATGTTTTCATTATGCCACCTTGATTCTGGAGTTCAGCTAGCCTAACACTGCAATGGAATCACATTGGGTACATTAATATAGCAAAACTATTTATTTAAAGTAGGTTCATATTTTATTCGGTGAAGATGTTTTCAATTAATAAATAGCAGAGAGGTAATTATGGGGAAAGTATTGCTCTAGGTGGTATGTGAGATAGAAAGAACTGAATGTAGCCCCTGGAGTAGATCACCACCTAATTCCAAAAAACATATGAAGACATGAAATATGAAAACTTTAACACAGAAATATCATTGGTGCCTACTGTGTTGCTGGCGCTGGGCTAAGAACTAGAACAAGACTTAGCCATTGTTCTCAAGGAAGATAAGCGACAATCCTGAAAAATGTTTAAAAATTTTTTTTGGCATGGAAGTGGGCATGGGGAAGAAGAATAGCAACAGATCATTGGGGTCATTGTTTTGTTGGTTTCACTTCTCACTGAAATACTTGAGCCTCCTGTCCTATTCAAATTTTAAAGACAGAAACAGTAGGCTTAGCTGAAATATCATCTATTGAACACTGATTCAGGCTGTATCACACTGTATCACGATCAGGAACAGTTATTTTAGATAGTTTATCTAAGGATACATGAAGTATATAGTTATATCATAGCCAGGTTTATTGAGAACTTACCATGTAGGAGCGAGGGATTTTATACTGTCTTCTTTATATGCTTCAGAACAGCTCTATGAGATAACTAAAGGTAATAACAAGTCCCAATTTTGCAGATGAGAAATTTGAGGCTTAGAAAGTTACAGTCAGTGAGTGATGGGACCACACCCTTAATCACGACACAGTGAGATGGTTCTTTGTCCTGAAATATCAGCCCTGTCCTTATGGCGAATTTGGTCTCTCCTGGGGGTAGAGAGTGATCCCTGGAGGCCTCCAGGCTTGGGTAGGAAATGGGGATATGTGTGTGCACACCTGTGTGTCGGAGATGAATCTACCACTCTGTCATTTTAAATTTAAGAAAAGCTAACAAGCTAGTAAGTATCATCAGCCTGTAACCTCATCCTACAATGATGGAGTCAAAACTGACTTTTTACAGCCTTTTCCTCCCTAAGAAGTCCTTAAAATTTAGTTGGGATAGAAACAATGAAAGGATGGGGAAGAGGAACCCAAATGGCCCTTTCTTTCATGATGAAGGAGAGACCCTGCAGGAAGTCTTGCTTCCAATGGCCTTCACCATGTCTCTGTGTCACCATCATTTATTTTTAAGAACTTGTAGAAGAGATCAAAGCAAAGCAGTTTGATCCAATCAACCAATTGGAAAACATGGTCTAAGTTCTTCAGAGAGATATTTGTTGAGAAGCAGGGCTTCTCAAAGTTTCCTGTGAAGGCAAATCGCTTGGGGATCATATTGAAATGTAGACACTGATTCAGTATGTCTGGGGCCTGAGATTCTGCATGTCTAACAAGCTCCTATGTGATGTTGGTACATCTGTCTGCAGATTTTCCTTTGAATAGCAAGGGTCTAGAAGACCATAGATCTTCTGTGTATTACAGCTAGTCTTGATCACTAGACCTGCTCATTGTGGCTGTGTGTTTGTGTGTGTGTGAGAGAGGGTGAAAGAGTATATATATGTATGTTTGTGTATAAGTGTATATATATGTATGTATATAGGCGTGTGTGTGTGTGTGTGTGTTTGATTCTATGTGTTGTGGAAATAATTGAAGAACAAGGTTATTCAGAACTTAACTATAGCAAAAAAGTCAGCCACCATCACTTGTGTTTGGCAGAGACTCAAAGGCAGGCAGAGGAGTGGGCAAGATTCTTGGCAGGAAAAAGGGAAGCCTTTACTACGCCCTGATTGGAAGCTGTTGGCATGGGGAAGCTGTAGGCAGGCTAACAAGTGGCATCCTATATGATTACTTATGCATATATGGCTTTCTCTAGTTGGTCCCAAGTTAGAAGAAAGTAAGACTCTACTCTTTAGCCCTTTTTCCCCATCCCAATGACTCAGAGTTTAATGGTGACTTTTCTTTTTTTCTCATTGTCCCAGAGATATAGTAATGGGTTCAGCATATATGACAAGGACAAGAAATTTCTCAACTCAAATGAAAAGAAGAAATTTCCTGAAAATAGTTTAAAGTATGAAGAATCTATCCTGTGGACTAAGGGAGAGGTCCTTGGGAAGGGAGCCTATGGCACAGTAAGTTAAATGGGAAACATGATGAAATCCCAAATCCCCACTTCTTCTTGACCTACCTTTTCCTCCCTAATCCTCTTGTGCACCCTTCACACCCTCTATGCTCTTCTACCTGAAACTCTTTCAGTTGGAAATAACAGGAAACTCAATCCAAACTGGCCCAGGGAAAAGGATGTTCACTGTTTTATGTAACTGAAGGGTCTGGAGTAGGTCTGGCTCTAGGCGGAGGTGATTTCAGGGGTCAAAAAAATATCACCAGGGTCTGGCCTCTTTGTATCTCTTCTAATAGGTCTTATTCTCAGGGTACATGTGGTGGTACAATAACCAATGTATTTCTAGCCTCTCATTCTCCTGGATCCAAGTCCAGTGGGAAAGATGTCTCATTGTTCAACAGCTCAGGATGTTACCATTGCTGAGAATCATTGCTGAGTGGCCAAAACAAAAGCTGTTCCTTACATTTTTTGAATGGTCTGAAAGATCATCTAAAGTCCTAGCACATTAGATAGTATTTACATGCATCAGTTACAAGAAGACTGATCCCCAAAGAAGATAGGTTATGTTTCTAGCCGGGGACATATCAGCAAGAAGGTGGGAAGACATGAAACCACTGAAAACGCATGATGGGGTCACTGACAAGTTGCCCCAGTTCTGCCTTCCTCTCTCTCCTTAGAGCTTTGGCACTGAAACAGCCCTATTTCATTTATTTGGTGAGCAATTTTGCCATTGTAGTCATGTAGATATCTGTGAGGGATAATCACCCCAGTTTTATAGATGAGAAAAACTGAAGTCAAAACGATTATACAGCTTACCCAAATTTACACAGCTGGGGAATGGTAAAGCCAGGATTCTAACCAGTCCAGGCCACTGAACTCCAAGCCATTATGATATCCATTCACCATGCTGCTCATCCCCGTTTTGGCCTCACTGAAACACTGACTTTGCTTAAGTACTTTGCATTTATGTAGGGATGAATCAACTTAGAGAAAGACAGGGTTTGGGAGGAGAAGGGAAAGACAAGTGTCACCTGAGGCATTTTGTGAACAAGTTCTATCATTTATATTTAATAATAAGGTTTGCTTCTAGGTATATTGTGGTCTTACTAGCCAAGGACAGCTAATAGCTGTAAAACAGGTGGCTTTGGATACCTCTGATAAATTAGCTACTGAGAAAGAATACCGGAAGCTACAGGAAGAAGTAGATTTGCTCAAAGCACTGAAACATGTCAACATTGTGGCCTATCTGGGGACATGCTTGGAAGCGAACATCGTAAGCATTTTCATGGAATTTGTTCCTGGTGGCTCAATTTCTAGTATTATAAGCCGTTTTGGGCCATTGCCTGAGATGGTTTTCTGTAAATATACAAGACAAATTCTGCAAGGTGTTGCTTATCTCCATGAGAACTGTGTGGTGCATCGAGATATCAAAGGAAACAATGTTATGCTCATGCCAACTGGAATAATAAAGCTAATTGACTTTGGCTGTGCCAAGCGTTTGGCTTGGGCTGGCATAAATGGCACCCACAGTGACATGCTTAAGTCCATGCATGGGACTCCATATTGGATGGCCCCGGAAGTCATCAATGAGTCTGGATACGGAAGGAAGTCAGATATCTGGAGCATTGGCTGCACCGTGTTTGAGATGGCCACAGGGAAGCCTCCACTGGCTTCCATGGACAGGATGGCAGCCATGTTTTACATTGGAGCACACCGAGGGCTGATGCCTCCTTTACCAGAACACTTCTCAGAAAATGCAGTGGACTTTGTGCGTGTGTGCCTGACCAGGTAAGAAACTGAAAACAGGAGGAAGAGAAATCCCCAGAGATTCCAAGATTGCTGACATTTCCCCCTGAAATTTATGGCCCACAAAAAAGGCAAGTAGGGAGTGATTTTGATGATTAGCTATATTGGGTGATTGTGCTCCTCGTTGCATCAGGGTATGGGGGCAATGCTTCAGGTAGGAGGTGCCTCAATTAAATGTTTGACAGTACTTATCAGGGACAGACAATACTTCCCCAAATCAATGGGAGCATGAACATGGCTATGAGAGGGACATCTTCCCAGGGACTGGTCATGGTGAAATGACATTGCCTGTCCTTAAGTTTCCCTTTCCTGAGCTACCTTCTCTCTCAGAGAACCAGTGTCTCATTTCCTTCCTAAAACCAGCTCTCAGGAAAGTATGTGAGAAATTCATTCATATTGAGGGATTGATATGAATCAATTGATCGATGACTGGAAAATTTAATGTATTGGTCTTCCCGCCCCCAAAATACTTGCATTTAAAATGAAGGGAAACATTTTGACCCAAAGGAACAAATCTCTAATTGAAGCTTTTCATGCATTAAGTGTGGAGAGTATTTGGGGAGGCAGAAAAGGCCCAGAAAGTTGCTTGTTTTTTCCTGTTCGGATGCTCCCTAGTATCTATGGGATAAAATTTTGGGTAAAATGTTAGAAGGGACCTTAGAGATTATCCACTCATGTGGTTTTCAAACTTTTCTTAGACAGGTAGTCTTTACTCACATGAGATTTTAATTCAAAGCAGAGAGATGACTCTGGTTAAAGTATGACTGTATGTGTATGATGAGGGAGAGAGCTAAACAGTAGGGTGGAGGGGGGGCGTGGAGCCCACCCACCTGGCCTCTATGCACCTAGTGAGGCTCAACATTTAGTCATACATACAAGGTGAGGACAGCCTGAGACCTAAACACAATTCTTGCTTTCTGAGACATGTGCTTTCTTATTCCTGGATGAAAAATTCTAGTGCCTCTCAACTCCCAAAATGGGTTTTTCTCTTTCTTAATGAATCTCAGAACCTGCAGTTCTCCCTGTCTGTTGACAAATGTGCTTCTCTCTTTCAGATTCTGTTTCTTTCTCCCAGACGTGTGTCAGAGTGTCCTGGTTGATTTCAGGGGATCATATAGGCCAAGGCAGGAATACATACTTCATACTCCAGTTCTGGCTATTCCTAGATGTAGATATGTTCCAGCATGGATTGTGTGGACAGAGCCCCAGGCACAGAGCTGCCCCCTGTTCACCCAAAGAAACCTCACAAGAGACATAAAGGTGTTAGAAATGTCATATGAACCAGTACTAGTTTTAGAATTGGTCTTAGCTCTTAAGACTACTATAGTTGCTATGTTCTGAATTGAACAGTTCTCTATTATTGAGCCATAGAAAATACATGCTATTTTCATTTTCTTTCCAGTTGTCACCTCTCTCTCTCTCTCTCTCTCTCACACACACACAGACACACACACAGCTTTAAAGAGAAAGGGTGAAATCTTTTTTATGACTTTCCTTTTTAAATTTTTTTTTTAAATTTTATTTTATAGGGGAGATTTGACCATTGGGTCTTTCATGTCCTCTCCACAGATAGGAGTGAAACAAAGGCTAACGCTGGTTTGCATCTTGTTTGTGTATCTATGTCCATAGGTGTTATCCGTGTGAGATGTTTTCTCTACCTCAGGATGCTATTGTGAACACCAGTTTGTAAACGAGCTCCATTTAATGTGTTTCAAGGCAAGCTCTTGTAAACATTGGGCATTCTAACACTCAGGAAGATCAGAACAAACCCAAATGTTTTTCACATTCATGTGAATGGTGTGTGTGTGTGTATGTGTATGACTTTCCTTTTGAACCACTGCTTCATTAACTAATACACAACTCACACCACTAAGGATCAATTAATAGGGTTGTTGTGAGGGTTAAGTGAACTGGTGTATGTAAATTACTTAGAGTATGGGGCACATAATTAGGGCTCGGCAGTTAATACTACTTGGGAGAATACTAATACATCTTACCTAATTAGTGTCACATACAAGTGTAAAATTATCTTTTGAAATTCTATGGAAAAGACCCTAAGGACTCTAGAATCTTGCCCTATGGCGGTATTCCTTGGATGTCTGGATAGTCAGAAATAAAGTGGGGGCAAGGCATTCTTAAAGATTCAGAAGTATAGATGAGTAGGTACTGAGAAGGAACAAGGACTGAATAGAACAAATGAATAGAACAGAAATGAACTTTGGGGAGCAGTAAGAACTGTGAGTGGGGGTATTCCTATGGGCAGGTTGAAAGTTCTGGGAAGTCAGGCCAAGTAGTTTGGCTTTGTTGCAGTAGGCAGCAAAGAGCAGGGGACTGTAACGAGTTTGGGAAAGATCATGCCATAAAGAAAATGGCCTTTGGGAAAGCAGGTCAGAAGGCAGTGTATTAAGGACCTCAAATGGAGGCTGCTTGAGACTAGAAGGCCATGCAGGAATCAAGAGCTTTGTGGTTGAAGCAGTGGGAACTGTAAAGAGAAGAGTTCCAAAACATTCCAGGGGAAGGGGAATCAGGACTTGGTGATGAGGCACGATGAGGCTGCATAGTTTTGAGTATGGATAATGGAAAAAATAATCGAAAGTTGTGAAAGGGGAGCAGGGGAGGGAATTGAAGACAATCCACCACTTAAAGAAATGTTTGTTTTGTGAGAGACAGAGAGAGAGAGAGAACAGGCATGCGGGTGTGTGGCAAAGGAAGAGGGATTGGGAGAGAGTATCCCAACCAGGCTCCATGCTCAGTGCTGACCCCCACATGGGGCTTGATCTCAGGAACTGTGAGATTATGACCTGAACCAAGATCAAGAGTCAGGCGCTTAACTGACTGAGCCACCCAGGTGCCCCAGAGGATCCACCATTTAAGGAAACATTCGAAGCTATGGAATTGGAGTCCAGGAAAGCAAGTAAGATTGGAGGTACACATTTAGAAATCCTGAGGTTTGTAGCTATAGTCGTGAACCATTTAAGAGGGCATAGGAAAATGTTTTTGAAAATGCTCAGAGGAGAAGTAACAACCTTCATGGCATTAAGTCTAGCACATGGCTGAAGGAAAGAAAGGAGGGAAGGGAGTTGTCCCAAGGCAGGAGAACAAGAGAAGTTTTCCCGAAGTCTATGCAGAGACTGTTTTGAAAGGAGAGGTTAGTGAATGCTTCAAATGCTACTACAGAGATGACAAGGAGGATGAACTCATTTAATGAGAATATCATGGTAAATTTTAAGGGGCAATTTCTAGAGTGCAGTGGGACAGAGAGTAAGTAAGGATTTAGGATAATGAAGGTTGAAAAAAAGCCACTGGGTTTGGCTACATAAAGGAAAAGATTTTTGGAGAGAGGAGAGAGAGATTTCTGTGTATTTTTAAGACAAAAGAAAGGGCCTCCACAAGGGGAGCTTTTATTTCAAAATGACTTATAGTCACTTTATTTTTATGTCCATTTTCACCTGGGCTATTCCTGGTATTAATCCTCCTCGCACAAATTATCAAAAGATAGCCAATTTAGCCAAAATAATGCCTTTCAAGTAGGTCATTGCAGGTAACTATTGACTGGTTCACTGGTTCATTGACTAGTTCATTGGCAAAAGTTTAATTTCTTGAGGAAAAATAACCTAAACCAAAATAGTACTGTCTTCCATTATTTTATGCTCATCCAAGAGGGCCCCAAATGGGATTATTTCAATTAATCACCAAAATGCATTTAAATGTCTACTTCTTAAAGGCTATTTTTTTTTAATGTTTACTTTTGAGAGAGAGAGGGTTGGGGAGGGGCAGAGAAAGAAGGGGACAGAGGATCCAAAGTGGGCTCTGTGCTGACAGAAGACTAATGCATGTGGGGCTCAAACTCACAAATTGTGGGGGCATTACCTGAGCCGAAGTCAAGATGCTTAACCAACTGAGTCACCCAGGCATCCCTGCTTTTTAAAGGCTTTTCAATTCTGGATTCCAGTGCCTCTACATTTTAAAAGTAAATTTAATGCTAATTAAAGGCACAT
This sequence comes from Panthera tigris, assembly GCF_018350195.1. NCBI lineage: Eukaryota > Metazoa > Chordata > Mammalia > Carnivora > Felidae > Panthera > Panthera tigris. The sequence goes on along the minus strand of NC_056667.1, from coordinate 125,388,396 downwards.
TAAACTGTACATCCAAAAGTGAGAATTTTACTGTGTAAGTTATACCCCAAATCGAACAAAAGTAAAATGTAAAGTAGGGACTAGTTTTTAATCATAACAACTACTTTTTGAGCTATTACTGTGTGCCAGACACTGTTCAAAACCTGTATGTACATTATTTAATTCTCCAAAGAATTGTTATTGTTATCTCCATCTTACTAATGAGAAGACTTTGTGTTGCTTACCTAAAATCATACTGATCAAAACTGAAGTGTAGACTCACCTCAAGTCTGTTTGGCCAAGACTGTGCTTCTATTTTTATTTTCCTGAGCACCTGTAAGCAGATCCATTTTTTTTTTTTATTTATTCATTTTGAAAGAGAAACAGTGTGGGCGAGCAGGGGAGGGGCAGAGAGGGAGAGAATCCCAAGGGCTAACAGGTGCAGAGCCCCATGCAAGGCTTGATTCCATAAACTGTGAAATCATGACCGGAGCTGAAATCAAGAGTTGGACACTTAACCGAGTCACCCAGGCACCCCTGTACTTCCATTTTTAAGTTGGCAGGTGGATCCAGTTGGGAGGCACTTATTGGGTGCTGTTTCTAAAGTGTTTTTCCCTTCTTAGGGACCAGCATGAGCGACCTTCTGCTGCCCAGCTCCTGAAGCACTCCTTCTTGATAAGAAGTCATTGAACATACATCAACTTTCCTTTCCAGTTCCATTATAGATACACTCCGTGACTGCTTCATTGTGGGAATGATGGTTAAGGGACTTTTGTTTTCCTATTGTTAAGTCAGCTCAACTCAACCAGATCCTGCAGTGTCCCTAACTAAAATGTTTTTAGGTAAATATTAGCCTCAAGCTTCAGGCGTGGTTACCCATGTATATGAGAAAATTTTCTTAAACAATAACAAAATGTATTGCTGTTTACAGTTTTGACTATCCTTCATTTTTGGCCTGTCAGTTTTAATGTCTTTAAAATAAATTGTAAAGCCAAGAAGAAAATTGTTTATTTTTTGCTTGGCTGGTAAAGACACTTAATTCTTGGAAAGGAAACCAGAGGAAGGTGATAAATTAAAAACTGGAGGATGCTAGATTCTGTTTAGCAGTAACCTTTGCAGATTGCAGGAGCCTCAAAATTAACAGTAAGAGCTAAGGGCCTTGGCATTTCATTATCAGAGGGTCCCCTATTTCCTCCCAAGCTTCTGCCTATAATAAGCTGTACTATTCAAGGTGGCCCCATAAGCCTCAGGTTGCTTCCCCTGAAATTTGTAGTATGACTTGAAGACTTCACTTATTTGCAGAGTCAATTAGGTCATGGCCACATCTAGAACTAGCTAAACCTAAGCCAGCTAGTAGAATAAAAGCTGGATCTTAAAGAGGGGCGGGGGGGGGGGGGGCAGCGTATCAACTTTTTCAGGGCACTTTGCTCACTTCACTTGAATGGACATCTCCACTGAGGTCACACGCTTCATTTCCATTTTCAGACCAATGGAAACCTCACCAGAAAAAGTGGACAAGTTGTCTGAATTATTACAAGGCCTTGTTGTAAGTTGGTGGATTAAACGTTTTTGATAAGGTTTCTATTGCCGTGACTCCACTCATCTGCTACATTTCCTGTTGGTTGAAGCTCTCTCTACAGAATTTTTGTACTGGCTGCTATCATTTCAAAGCGGCACAATTACAAACTAACTTTAGGTGTATTCCGACACCAGTTGTCGGATTTTGTTAAAAAGCAAGCTGGTTTTTTAGAAGTTTTTGAGAAGTAACTGAAATGCAGTCAACTGGAGGTAAAAGATTTTAGTCAACACGTTTAGATGGGTCTTTGTGGTTATGCCTTCCTTCTTTCCAATTTGTACAGTTCTTTTCTCGTATTTGGTAAGAATTTAAGAGCTATGTCCCTTATTTACTTGTATATTAGCATAACCTAAAATATCATTTTGTTAGTCTTTTGTGCCTAAGACCTAACAGGTTGGAATTATGCTCTTAGTATTGCCTAGATGTTTGCTCCCTTTATTATGTTCCTTTGGGAGAAGGAAGGTCTGAAAGGAGATTGGGAGTGCAGATAGGTGGTGGCTGGAAGGGCATTTACTGAGCTCCTGATATAAAAAAGCACCTCATTTAATTCTGGTTGATTTGGGTTTGTATTATTCTCATTTTCTTAGTAATGTGACTTTCTCAAGGCCATCCTACTTGTAGGTGGAAGGTGAGACAGCCACCCAGATTTGTGTGACTTTACAGCCCTTTCACTGCTGCCTCTCAGATGTGTGATTTATAAGTAAAATTACATCAAATTTTACTCAGACAAAACCTCACGAGGAGGCTGATAGACAAATTCCACCAGTCTGGTTAGTGAACTTGGTTAATGATATGAAAAGCTTTTCATTTTTCACTTAGCAACAGTATCGCCTTCCTCTCTATGACCACCTCCCTTTTCACCACACACAATTCAAGTTTTTAATTATATCCAAAAGTGCACTTCACTATGTACTAAATCTTCTCGTATGCCCTGGGCCCCAAGCTCGACCAAAAGAAATTTAAGTCCTCAGGTAAAACTGTCAGAGTAGTTCCAACTCTACAGCACTTCCCTACATTTAACCTATTTTAGCCCTCACAGGGTAAACAAACATTCCTCGGTGGCTTGAGTGAAGAGAACTGCCATAGTGGAAAAGAGCAAGCTCTGGAATATGGGGTTGGGGAGCGTACAGTATTCCATTATCCACTTCCTCCTGCATGACCACACTACAGCAGTCCTGGGCCTTTTATATGGTAATGAGTAGCTCCAAAATAAAAACCACCTAATCTGTTCAATAAGCAGTCAAAAGCCTCCATCACCTACCTACCGGGCCATCTTTAGTCATATTACTTCTTGCATTTGTAAGTATTAATTCAGCTTAAAGCGGCTATGTAACTTAGAACCTTGCATCTAAAACAGCTTTCCAGGGGATTCTGTCAACTTCAAAGTACCCAATGGAGAGGCGCCTGGATGGCTCAGTCGCTTCAACACCCAACTCTTGATTTTGGGTAAGGTCATGATCTCACCCTAATGAGTCTGAGCCTTGAGTTGGGCTCTGTGCTGAGCATGGAGCCTGCTTGGGATTCTCTCTCCCTCGCTATCCTTTCCCTGCTCGCGTTCTCTCTGAATAAAAAAAAAAAAAAAAAAAAAAGTACCCAATGTAGGCAGTCTGTATCTTCACTGGTGGTAAACAAAATTAACAAGAGTGAAAAACCAGGAACAGCAAACAAGCCTGAGAAAAGCTAAAGTACTTCATCCTATTGCATGACTTCTCAAACTTGTGAAAAACTATGACTGAATTCATCTCTAGAGCAACCACTCCGGCAGATTTATGCCTTGAAAGACTAAAAACAACAGTACGCCCAAACTGATCTTGGGTGTATGACTGGACACTTGTAAGGTGGGAAAGCTCTTAATTTCATGCCAGTAAAATAAAAACCCTTTCATTAGTGAGGCTCTTCACTGCCACAGGAGGTTAGTATTGGGGAGAACAAACAGGCAGGTCATATACCAGAGCTAAAACAAAAATGTACAATTTTTTCATTATATTGAAAACAGGGCAAAAAAAAAAAAACACAATGGAGTAGGATGAATTACAAAATGGAATTATTAACTTTAAGTGGAATTAACTGATTTTGTAATGTTCCTAAATCAAACTCATGTAACTTTTTATATGCTAATACAATAGGCCCTTACTGGTGTTATCAACAGAAGATGAAGACAACTCTCCTTTAATTGATTTCAAAACATTTATTTTACATTCAGGCTTTAGATGCATTTTAGAGAAAGTAACTTTTCTATCTATCCTGCATGGCTTCAATTTTCTTTCAAGGGGAAGGTATGGGCAAATCGTGGGGAAATCAAGGGGTTGGACAGGGCAGTAATAATAAAGCAGTTTATGATTAAACATTTTTTTCATGGATAATTCCCCTTCCAGATAACTGCAATTCCTCTTTGCTTTTTGGGGAGTTGATGCAACAGTTTAACCAAGAAAACCACAAAGTATGAATCAGAACGAACTGAAATTCTAGAAACAGTAGGCATGTAGTTTAATACACACCTAAGTTTAATGCACCTGGACTGGGCTTCCTCATTCCCTCCGATATCTAAAATATACCTCTGGCAAGATTCTCTTCAATGTCATCTATTCTCTTTAGCCTTCCCTCCTTAGCTTCACAACCCTAAGAATAGGTACATTTTGTAGGTAAGGAAATCAAGGCACAAAGTCAACTAATTCACCCAAGGATATCAGCTAAGTGGTGGGTCTGGGACGAGAATATGGACAATCTGAATGAGAGAACACACTCCTTGATTATATGAAGTTACTCAGATAAAGAGAAACTTACATTAAGATCTGATTTCCCACATTTCCCAGGGACTGAAAATTATCTCTGATTCACATTAACAAGACATGTTAGAGCCTTGGATTGACATTTTCAATAAACACATTTTATTAATAATTCCTCGTAATAGATACGGAGCTGAAATTCAATGACTAATCAAATTCATGCCACATATACACATTCCTGTTTTGGATTTTCTATTAGCAAACACCCTATTCAGTAGTCCTTGGGGGTTTTGAGTACATTCAGAAAACAAAATCCCAATCGTTGCTGACAACAAATGAGTACATGTGAGGTTTTACAAACCAAGTAAATCCACTTGAAAAACACACCTTGAAAGAAAGAACGTACTCATTACTTAACAAACAACAGGCAATCAAATTAAACCAACTACTAAACAAATTTTAAGGAAGGCTTCCTCCCAAAAGCTTGAAATAAAGGAAATTAGCCCTCAGAATTTCCTTTGGGGTTAAAGGATCACAGGGAACGGGTTACCTCACCTTGATGAAAACACAATTACTCGTAGCTGGAGCCACACAACCTTCAATGTGTCTTGCTTATCAACCTAAAGAATCTGTCAGGTGAAAATGATACTAGTAAACTACATAGAACAGAGTTAAGAGGAGTCACAGAAACAAAAGCTGGCAGCGCACACATCAACATTGTGGAATAAAAAATAGATGCACGGCATCAGACCTCAAACACTGAGCATTCCAGTCCCACTGGCCAAGATCATCTCTACTATAAAGACAGACGTTTCCAAGGCAAACTTCCCTTACAAAACAAGCAAACTTCTATTTGACTTACATACGTCAGCTTACAGCAATCAAATTTCAGATCTTAACATAACTGTGAATTCTCAATACGATGGTATCATAACTTCACACCCTAGGACGCCAGAGACAGAATGTGCTGTTTTCTAAATCGCCTATCATAAATACATGGGTACACAAAATTAAGTATCATTCTGTTAGCTCAGTTAATGCAAGTTACCTGAGCATGGGATTAACTGATCCTTCATCTGTAAATACAGTTAGCAAACCCTATTGCCTTCCAAGAAAGCCTCTCGAGCAAGAGACTGCTGAATCAAGAGTTCTTCGACAAGAGCTAATGTTTCTCAGCAAAGAGATCTTAAAAGTGCACAGTACTAGGCAAGAAACAACTGCTCACTGATTAGATAAAAATTGGGAATGATGAGGTGTCTTGAGAACATAACCGTCTTCCTTTAGAGATACTACTACCATGTAAACAAACAAACCCCAAAACAACCCTCCTTATTTCCGTAGTAAATGCAAAATACCCTAAAACATCTGATCAACCAAAGATAATTCTACAGTACACAACAGTGATGCATAGGCAAGCAGTGGTTTATCTCTAAGGTTGGTTAAAGAATAAAAATCAGCAATTTAAATTCTCAAATCTAACCAAAAAATGTGCTCAAAATGCTTTAAGGCAAGGCAACTGGTAACTAACAAAAACATTTAAAATTTGGTTCTCTGAAGGAGACTAGTCATCTCGTTAAGTTGGAGGAGGGTAGGCCAAAAATATAAGGTCTCCTACCCTAATTATAACCTGTTGGTAACAAAGTGATGCAAGCACCTCTCACATGGCATGGAAGAAATGTGGACTCAACGATTCTAACCAGAATGCATCTGCACATGCAGAGAAAGACCAAGACGCACCTTTAACTGCTTCCAAAGACAAACCTAAGAAACGAACCTCAGGTAAAACAAGAAGGAATTGGGGCATTTTGCAAGGTTGTACCACTAAAGGATATCACCACTAGTTTGGTTAAGCAGGCCTCCAAGAATGTCTCAGTGAAAAACAAACTCTCCTTTGCTTTTTGGTTCCGAAAGCATATTTTAAAGTAGCTAAGGCAAATATATAGGGGGGCACAGCTCAATACTGGAAAACTACTTAGAGAGGTAGAAGTAAAGCCTTTCTATGCAATGTGCTTCTGCATAAAGGTAAGAAAACTATGACCTAGGGAAAAGACAACTAAAAAAATGAATCACTCTTTTAAAGGATGTTTAAAGATAATGCTTTTTAATATTTCAAATATTTAAAAAAAATCTCATCAAAAATGTAAATCACCTTAACAGTACTTTGCACATGTGGAATTTCATAGCTAAATTTGATGATACTATTTTGGTTTACTTATGGCTACTTACAAAAAGACTCGGTAATAACGTCCATTCATTGGAGTCTTTTTCTTTGGTTGAGCCTATTGGGACTAGGCTGATGAACTATTTTATGCAAATGAGATGGGTAAAGCAAATTAACAGTAATATGAGTAATAGGGGTTTTCATTTAATGGAAATGAAACTTAAAAGGATTTTCATATTCATCCCCACGGTGCATTTGGAAGCTATAATCCTGTTCAGAGGTTAAAGAGTTTGAATAGCTCACACAATCCTGTACAAATTACAACTGGCTGCCCTTTAATAAATAAAGTCATCGTAAAGAATTACATTTACAGAGTGAAAAGTGAATACATAGCATTTCAAATTCAATTCTGGAAGTACTAATAAGTACTGACCCATAACAATATATACTAGCTACCTTTTAAACTGTCCATCATTAGCACCAATAAAGATTCAACAAAATTACCTTTATTCCCACATCTCAAAACAGTTCTGCAAATTCTTAGTGAAGTTTAAGTATAGTCACAGACCTTAAATATTCACATTGTTTCTATGTCATACTGAAAATAAGTTCACTACTTTTTGGATACTCTTTACAAAATCTTATTAAAATTCCTGGTATTATCATCCCCAATTATACAGTAGCACAACCACCCTATGTCGTTTCACATGATAGCTCCTTAGAGGTTTCACATCTAAATTACCAAGAACAAAACCCTTCCCTCCCTCATCTTGCACTCAGCTTAATTCTATACTAGTCCTCGAATTATGTACCACTGTAAAAGTAGAACTGTATCAAAATTACTGTGTTTATGGATACAATAATATGCCATACAGAGCAACAAAGTTACACGTAATGACAAAGATTACTAAAGTTATGCAAGACAAAGAACAAATGTTAGGACATGCTCCCTAGGCAAAGTCCCTGGAAAGAGGCTCCTAGTATCCTAAGTTCAAATAGCATTGACAAAATAATGAACAATTATCTTAAAAAAAATTATAGAGCTACTGGCAAATTAAGTAATTGCTAAATAAAGTAGAGCACGAGATTAAACTCTAATATTTACAACTGCAACATACTTGAGTAAAATTACAATTGTGCACGTATCAGTGGCTTTTTAACAAAAATAATTCATATACATAAAGGAAAAAATTAAGACAGTTTTTAGTTCAACAAAAGTTGAATTCACCCCATCTAAAGATACTCAACAGCTCAAAGATTTACCACAGAATAAATTCAAGATTAGCTGAGAAACTGGAGCCACATTATTGGTGTTTCAGACAAATTTTAAACAAGTTAAAGTCTATTGTTTGTTCAGAAGTTAGATGACTGTGCAAACTTGACCTCAACAGGAATATACTGGGATGTGCAACAAACGGAAAACCTCCACTAGCTGTTCACCTGGAGGCTAACCCTTTTTTCTCACAGAGCTTCTTGGTAACAACCATAAGCTGTATATATAGGTACAATGCACAGTCAATGATCTTTTCTTTGTATTTATTGTTAGAATATAAAAGAACCGAGAGAGCAACAGGTTTAATTTCATTTCTATAAGGAAGACTGCATTTACCTGAAAAAGAAATATGGCATCACACACGAACACACTTCAGGGGAGGAGTATGTTTAAGAATATGGTGTCATTCTGAACACTAAAGGAAAAGCAATCCCTGTTTACTGGTAAAATATGTAGTGTTAAAGTTCTTTATTTAAGAAAAAAACTTACTAATTCTTCACTATATAAGTTTTTGTGAGTTTAGTTTTCAAATCACAGTAATCTACATAACCATTATTAACAGCTCTGTGTTTATAGTACTGCAACAAGCCAACACACATTTAAAATGCACTTCACATCAAGAGTATGTAAACTTTATTTTTTCCTCTTCAAGCCTTCAGAAAAGTAGGGGCTATTTCAGCAGCCAACCTGGTCAGAAGCTCTGAAGGCAAAAGTTCAGTGCCTCACAGTGTAAATAAATGACCATCTGTGGCACTGCATACCCATCTGTAGTGAAGTGTCCCCCTTCAGTGGCTTCCAGTAAGGCCTAGAGTTTAAGGTTAACATGAAAAAGTGCCACCTTTGTTTTAGATTAGTGATGGACTCGGACAAGATAAAATAAAGTTATATTGTTATACTTACAAGCAGCTCCAATCCTGAGTATTTATGGTAATATCTAAACATACAAAAATGTATGTACATTTTTCTCCACTTTCTTGTAAACAGTTGTCAGTATACTGTTTTATCCCTTTATCATCGAAACATGCAAATCATACATACAAGTATAAATACACAAAAAGAAAACAATTTACACTCATTCGAAAGCCAAGCAACAACATAAAATAGCTACAGTATTCAAATTATAAATAATGAATGCTTGAGGCATCTTATATTCCTAGAAGCAGCCAGCCATTCATCCTAATGTTCTTAGCTGCAATTGTAGAAATACTGAGTTTTGCACCTTCCATGCTTTTACAGTATTTATAACACTATCATATGTGGAGATAAAGACTTGTTTACTATAATCTCTTCTTTTCAGAATGAAGAATAAAGCAGCACTTACAAATATTGAAACAGTGGCAGCAATAGCAGGTGTCACCACTGCTAGATCAGGAGGAAGTTTTCCATTCTAACCATTTTTAAATTAAAAAAGTAAAGGAAAAATGGACCTAAACAAATGATTACATGTTCATTCCTTGGGCACTTAACAGCGAGTCCAGCATGTCGAATGTGTCTTTGTAGTCCATATGCTGGCTGTTTGTACTGTACTCGTGATTGCCATCAGGACCGTTGGTCTCCACTGGCTTCTTGTCCAGTTTCACGAGGGTGCTGAGATGTCCGTAGCCCACCTGGTATGTGACAGGGGGAGGAGGGGGTAAGGGATGGTTAAAAACAGAGTTGTGAGAGGATATATACTGCTTAACAGAGGAGGAAGAACTAGATGAACTACCTGAACTTTTCGAACTTTTGCTCATTTTGGAGTGATGGTTGTGAGATGCATCATTGACATGCAGCTTCTTCCTCGAAGAGCTGGAACTAGAGGAAATGCCATCACTGCTCAGGCCAACAGGACTCCTCAGAACAGTGGGTGGGATTCCATCGGCACTGTGTTTACTGCCACCGCTGCTGCTGCCACTGTGGGAGTGGGAATGCTTGTGCCCGCTGGGGTGGTGGCGGTTCACGGCATGGTCCTTGTGCTTCTCCTTATGGTCTCTGCTAACATGTGGGCTGGAATGCTTGCTCTTCCCGCTGCCCTCGTCAGAAGAGCTATGTCTTTCTGAGGAAGCAACTTTTATTTTCATTTTCAGTTCTTCCTTACTGGCACTCTTATCAGCGGGTGGTATCGGAATCCGTAATTTCAGCGATCCACTCTTTTCCTTCTTATCCACTGTGTATTTTTCAGGTTTTTCGGGGTTTGTGATGGGAATTTTCATCTTAATGGGAGAAGTGACAGAACTGCTGCTGGCTGACTGTGACTGCACGTGTTTGTGCTGCTGTTCTACCTGGGTGGCTAGATAATGATCTCTTACATCCAGATCAAGGGTTTCTAGCTTACGCTTTTCTCTGTATTTATCTAAAGACATTTTCTGAGGAATGACTCCAGGAGTAGCAGAAATTGGTCCATGGTGTTTACTGCTCCCTGCTTTCTGAGTATATTCTTGCTTAATGGATGAGTGATCGGAAATTCTGTCAGGTCTGTGATGTGATCCCGAATGCAGTGATACAGAAGGTCCCTGCTGGAAGTTGATGTTGTACTGGCCACCAGACAAAGAGGTCTCTTGTTTCTGTGAATACATCTGTTCTGTCCTTGCTGATTCTGGATGCTGAGGCCATTCTTGGTGTGATGACAAACTGTATGAGGTACTTGGCATTCCTGCTGCTAGCATGGACAGATTATCAGATGTGTGGCTGTCTTGAACAGAAATGTTTCCTGAATTTAGAGGGACTGGTGCAGGGAATGCTGATGTAGATGGTTTCTGAAAACTTGGGTTTGTAGGCACACCAGTAACACTATCTACTAAAATGGAATTCTGGACCAAAGATGAACCAAGAAGTGGCGTTTCTGAAACTTGTCCATCTACTTTTGGTTTCTTAGCCGCCTGATTGGCCTATTTAAATAAAACACAAAAGAAGTGATGACAGCAAAGGGATTTAATACAATTTTCTCTGCCTTATAAAAATCTCTATTAAATATATGCAAACAAAACCACCTGGGGTTCAAGGCTTTATGTTGCCGGTAAGTAACTATCTTATTTAGAGGCACAAAAGGGGGCTACATAAAGTGGTAACCGCTGGTTTCAGAGTTAGATACAGGTTAAATCCTAGCCCAGCATTTGAGAAAGTAATTTAACGTGTCTAGGCTTTAATTTGCCCATTTGTCAAATAAGGAGAATATTTCCATTATAATCACTGTGAGAATTAAACAAGAAATTTATAAAGTACTTATTAGCAAAGTCCACTGGACACAGCAGTTGAATAAACTATGAGTGTATTATGATACACTGTAATTAGTTAGGAATACCGGAAATAAGAATATTTAACCAAAAAATTCAAACTGGTTAGCTATGTACTTGTTAGATAAGTGACAAACTGATATTCTATTAAACCCTGCCATTCTCTTACCCTCCAGTTTCGAATCCTCTTCAACCTACTAGGTGTTTTCTCCAATATTTGTAGAAACTCATGTGTTAGCTCTAAAAATAAAATTTAAATTTAAAACTTAGAAGGTGTCTTTAGGATTTATATTTCTCTCAAGTGGGCAATATTAAAAAGCGGGCCTCAAGAGTTCATCTACTTCACTATTACCCTCCTATTCAACCTTCAGCAAATAAAGAACTAGACACAGATCTGAACTATTTTCAAAGATGAATCACAGATGAACGAATGAATGAATAAATAAATATCATTCCCCCTGCCCCCATGCTTACTCAGAATCTCTGGAAAATTTAGTAGCATTAAAAAAATTCCCCCCAAATAGAAAATCTTCATTAGGCAAACATCATGGTAATAATTATTGCAGGCAAGATCCATCGATAGATTCTTTAAAACTAATGGGCAGAAGTTTAAAGGAAAAGGAGGTATTTGTATAATCCTAACATACCTTCCTCAAGATATTTAATTACAAAGAGAAGAACGGTAACTTTACAATGGAGGAACCCAGCAGATACCACCAAGTGATGACCATGTTTATCATTATCACCAGTAAGATATACCCCTTGATATATGAAGGACTCCTTGATAAGGTGCACTGAGTAAGGCAAAACCCATTTCCCAGTTATGTGGTATTCTTGCCAAAAATACAAAGTTTCAATTTAATAATGAGAAAACATCAAAGTCCAATTGAGGAACATTCTATAAAATAACTGACCATTATTTTTCAAAATGTCAAGGTCATAAAAAAATGGAAAGATAGAAAAACTGTCATAGTTTGGAAGGGATTTAAGGGGCACATCAACCAAATGGAACATAGGATCCTAGAACAGAAAAATTGAGGAAATCAAATAAAACTTGTCATTTAGTTACTACTGTACCAATGTTAATTACTTGGTTTTGATAATCATGTATTATTTTATAAGATGTTAACGTTAGAGAAACCAGGTAAAGGGTATATAGAAACTACTATTTTGTAGTTTAAGTTTAAAATTATTTCAAAGTTAAATGAAAAGAATTCCTCGACCTACACTCATATTCTCCTAGCAATCATTACTATTAACATATTATTAAAACTACCCTGGGTCATATATTTTTACCTCATTTTCCCCTTAAATTTAGGATCACAGTGAAATGACTCATTTCCAAAATGGTGTGGTTATGGTGAATTATACTTTTCTACCCCCAAATAGTGACATTGACCACTAGGCTATTGACCACTCAAGACAAATATTAATACCAGTCAAATGAATTATAGTATCACATAATATTAATAATGCCAATTCAGTAGAGACTACACAGATTCATTTATTATTTTTTAGTATACATAGTAAGCTTCTCTGTAAACTATTCTAGGCAAACATGCTAAACTGATAACGAAAATTAAGACCATACAGAATTTATCTTAAAGTAAAAAATATGCAAAAACTTAGCATTTATTATATGTCTATAAGCTGTGATAACTATAACCTGCTCAAGATTCATGAACTTTCTGATTCAGTTTGAATGAAAGCTATCTAATGACTGGACCACTACTCTTTAATTTCAAACAAATAAGCAAACAAACACCTTTCCACTTGGACACTAATAAATCTAGCAGATACACAATAATTTTGGGTTCAAATTTAACAAGAAATTGTTTTGATTCAATTTCTTTAACAGCTTGGTTGTCAAAGATTAAATGCACATCAAGTTTCTGGTCCAGGGGTGCCTGGGTGGCTCAGTCGGTTAAGCGTCCCACTCTTGGTTTTGGCTCATGTCATGATCTCATGGTTCATGGGATAGAGCCCTGCATAGGGCTCTGTGCTGATAGTGCGAAGCCTGCTTGGGATTCACTCTCTCCCGTTCTCTCGGCCCCTCCCCTGCTTGTGCTGCTCCCTCTCAAAATAAATAAATTAAAAAAGTTTCTGGTCCCAAACCTGCCTACATAGCAGGTATAAAACATAAGGCTTGTTTTTACTTTCTTATTAAATTTTACAATGGACAGGGGCGCCTGGGTGGCGCAGTCGGTTAAGCGTCCGACTTCAGCCAGGTCACGATCTCGCGGTCCGTGGGTTCGAGCCCCGCGTCAGGCTCTGGGCTGATGGCTCTGGGCTGATGGCTCGGAGCCTGGAGCCTGTTTCCGATTCTGTGTCTCCCTCTCTCTCTGCCCCTCCCCCGTTCATGCTCTGTCTCTCTCTGTCCCAAAAATAAATAAAAAACGTTGAAAAAAAAAAAAAATTAAAAAAAATAAAATAAAATCTTAAAAAAAAAAAAAAAAAAATTTTACAATGGACAATCAAAAGAATCTGTCAAATAATCACTGCCAATATATTAGTTATATACACAAAAATCACAGTATGGTCCTTAAATGAGAGCCTTTTTCTCTCAAGGCTAAGTATACAGAAAAAAATTAAATACAAAAAACAGATGAGGGTTTGTTATTAATTATAAAACAAAAACAAACCTTGCAAAACAACAACAAAAAATATTACAGGCAGGCCAAGTCCAAGCCAAAGCTGTTTTTGGAAGAGTCATTACATGAATTATTTCAGTGAACACTGATGCTTCAACACCAGATTAAAATTCAGATATATCTTAACCTTTGTTACTTTTTTCTTTTTTTGTGATCAAAACACCGAAAAAGGCTGCTATATAGCATGTTGAAACTGTCAATGTCTTACATGTCCCCAGATTCATGTTCAGTGGCTCTCCAATTTAATAAACTTGAGCCTTTTCAGCACAGAAGCAGATGGTTATTTGGGTGGCTTCTGTCATGTCAAAAAAAAACTTTAAGTATAATTTAGGAGCAGTATAAAAGACAGATCACTTGCTTTTTGTGACCTTTACTTTAGGATCATGTATATAAACTATTTTTATTCAGACGATGCCTACTTCTTCTCATCTGTTAACTGCCAAAGTAAGATGGAAGCACAGATAACCTAATTTTCAAGTCACAGATGACAAAAAAAAGCGCCCCCCAATGGTTTTTAAAAGATGCCATTTTAACTCACTGAAGATGCCTTCTTCTCTTGTTAAACTTTAAAAAACCTCTGGCAATGTAAGGAAAAGAGCATAATCATGTGGCAGTAATATACTACGAGATATATACACTGGATGAAATTTTTCACGGAGGAAACAAAAATTGAAAATCAAGAGATCTAAAAAGGAGGCATATTTTACAAAAAAGGAAGGCAAACTATCACAATTATGACCTATACCCCCATGTTTGTAAACAAAGTTTTACTGCAACAGCCATATCCATTCATTTACGGATTGGTTATGGTTGCTTTCCAGCTACAGGGGCAGGAGTTGTGTAGTTGGCATAGACCAAAAAGTCTATAAACTCTGAAAGAGTTATTACTATTTGGCTCATCAGAGAAAAGAAACATCTAGCTTACAGAAACATGTTGAAATTTTATTGGAAGATCACATGTGAAACCCAAAGGGGTCTCTATGTAACAGATGTCCTCAATAGGAATAGATATAAATTGTTTTCCCATGAGCTTCAATCTTTCAACAGAAGTTGGGGAAAGCTCACAAAAAGAAGCAGCCAAAAACCTAACAGTGTATCTTTTAGGCAAGAAGTATAATCTAATTCCTTTCTGAAATCTACAGTATTTGGCTAAAATGTCTTAATCCCCAAGAATCTCTCCTGCCTCTGGTCAGCTTATTTCTTACCAAAGAAATTTCTTATCAGAAGACTCAATTCCAGGTTCACAATTTACAGAATCTGCACCCCTGATTTTTTCAATTCATATTTAATAATACAAGGCAACAATGACACACTTCACTATCAGTGGAACTACAGAACAAGGAATGTTACCCTGAAAATACCTTTAGTTCATAGCTTCACATCTTCTACAATAAATTATACCCGACTTTGAGATTCTTGCATTGTCAACCTATAGCATTATAAATCATAATGTTTTTTGAGAAGTCCTGACAGGGCTATAGATATTCACTGGTAGTTAAAATATGTTCAAGTTTTTATTTTTTAGTTGTTTTTCTTTAGGCTAATGAATCCTTATTTTCATCCTGTTCATTTGATCGTGTAAATTATACTTTTAAATTCTATTACCAAATTGTTAAAATGAAATTATAGTTATGTTTTTGAGGAATCTTTTGAAACACAAACAAATATTAATATAGAGATCTGGGATTAATATCAAAATAACTACAGGGGGAGAGGGAGATGCTGGATTGGCCAGAATCGGTAACTGTTCACTTAAGTATGAGTCTACGGAGACTCGCTATTTTCAAACCTATACAAAAGTAGGTAGAATTTTTCATAATAAAAAAATATTTTCAATGTAAAAAAAAAAAATTTCTTTTTCTCTACTTACCATCTAGTAATTCTAGAGTAACTGTAGGATCGACATATTCCCACCAATGTTTTCCATCAGTTGACACAGGAATCTCCCAATTGGACCATTTGCAAGCCAAATGAATACATACACATGCTATCACTGTTGGTTTGTACTGAAGACAGAAGGTGGTAAGGTGTAGACTGTTGTGGAGCAGGTTTGAAAACGAAGAACCATAGTAATTCAAGTATGTAAAACAAAGAAAAACATTTACCAGTAAGATTAGAGCACAAACATAATTATAAAGGTTTTCTTCAAGTCGAGTATAAAACCTTATTTTTAAATTAAAAGCCAACACTATAGTTATAAAATTCTAATACTAGATTATGAACATTCTCCACACTGTGACTCCCAGAGCATTATATTAATATTTTATCAATAGTAATATATTAATATTTCTAAATTTTGAAGTACTTTTACTTCTTTATAAAAGGAGGGGAAGACATATTTCCAATAATCAGCATAAACATGTGTAACATTTTAATTTTTTGTGGTATTTTTGCTTCTTTTGTAATGTCATGGCAAAAAAGTAAAGAAAAAGCAGAAGATTCTCCATAAAACTGCCAAGTAATTTCAACATCACATTACAGAATGAAGTCAGAATCAGGGATTCCACCATTTGATGTGGGTTAACAGAATTCTCAAGTAAGTTAAAGAGAATCTAATACTTATCTATGTAAACCTCTGTCTTTTCAGCAAAGCCACAGAGAAAACTTACCTTTTGCTGAACAGCTTCAAGGCCCAATGTTGCTAAATACTATAAAAATGCTACTTTTCTCCTTCCACTTTATGTCCCAAATTTGGGCATGTGATAACACGTTACAGCATGCCTTTTCTAACCAAAGTTTTAAATTTAGTACTTTCTTTTTGTCGTTCAAAACTCCTAGGGATAGGAGTTAAATCCCAACAACATATACCTAAGAAAATATATTGGTATTTGCCAATCCAAAGTTTTAAATAAAAGTTAAAACAGTGTCACAAGAAATTAAGGACCATACAATGCTACTTTGGTGCCCTCCTCCCCAATGACCCATTTAAAAAACAAATTTAAGGCATTCATATAATCAATCCAGAACAGAATTATGTATTAGATATTAAAGGCTTTAAAAAATTATTCTTTCAGTTCAGTTCAGAAGTGATGGAGATGAAAAATGTTCATCAACTGCAAACCCACACCAAAATTTTTATGTAAAATGAAAAGGAAGTTAAGTTTTCTTAAAGTAAAAATTGTATTTCTGCAAATCTAGGCACTGACAGGACTTGGCTAGTTCTGATTTACTACTAGTGGGTATTATCTGGAAAAAAACCCAAGTTATATAAATTTTATTTATTAAAAAAACTTTAATGATTATTTTAAAGTTAAAATTGGATCAATGTGAAATTTTAAAAAATTGTCATTTAACTATAATTGTAAACTAGAAATAGCTTTATACTTACCAAGTTGCTCGAATTTCTACGTTAAGTTTAGCTCTTTGTAATCTTTAGCTGCTATTCAGGCTACCAATTTTAGACTTATGCACTCACAAATCGAGAATATGTCATCAGAAAGCACCACTACACTTCACAATGTGCATTTAACCCCTCTGTGCCAAAAGTCCCTTGTACAATACACCGCAAAGCAGACAGGAAGGTACCACCACAGTAGATGGTCCAGTCTCCTGTTGCAACAAGGGTAAGAGACACATTGAGGGGGCCCTGCATTAAAGGAAGCTATAGTGTGCTACAACAGTGCAACAAAGAGGGTCAGGATAACAACCTGTTGGTAGCCATGAAATAGGATGTCTGTGCCAAATCCTTGCTTGCTGTAAGAAAAGAAAAAAAAAAAACGAAGACAATACTGTCAGCTCTAATGTGCTATCATCAAAAAGTTCTCAACACAACAAAAACTTCAAAGTTTTGTACACAAAAAGTAAATTTTACTTACTACTTACAAATATCACAAGAGCGCCATCATTTTCTATACTACTGAAAATCTTCAACAACATTCACTCAAATGTTTCTTGCTATCCCCCAAAGATCTGAGAAACAAGCCGATTTGCTTTTAGCTAGCCAGTTACAAGGGCTAAACTTGTTACTAAGTTAAGCATCTAGTCAGCTAAAAGTTGCAATAAAGCATTCTCCTGGATTTAAAAAAAAAAAAAAGAAGAAGAAGAAGAAGAAAAGATTTTGAAGTCTAGTACAAAATACAAAGAGTTGCCTGCCAGACTTAATCCTCAGTCATCATATTTAAGTTGGCTTAAGTACTTCCATCCAAAGAAAAGAAAACAAAACAAACCCCCACCCCCCAAACTCAAGACAGCACAAACTGCTGTTTTTCATGCTACTAAGCATCAACAGAGAATTAACAACCTAGAAACATCCCAAGGGCGTAGATATAGAAAACTCCACTGCATATATATTTCTTACAGTATCCAATTGTCAACTTTAGAAAAGATACACATACTCTAGGCAATCAGGATGCTTCAGCACTGGTCCCCAAAAGAAAAGCAATTTTTAACTAGTTTAAGTCATGGAAACTGAAAATAGTAGTACCCCGCTCACTTTTTTTCTGCTTTCTTATTCTTCCCAATGGGGATTCTTTTGCTATAATTTCCCTTTTCCCCCAATTACATTCATAATCATTGATGTACCTTTCCCCTCTGCTCACCTAGGATCAGTTCACCTCAACTCACCCCTCTCTAACAGGCCTCAAATTCTTTGCCCTCTATTTTTATTCGTGGCACCTGTAATCCCTGCTGCCCCATGTGGATCACCAACATAAGGTATACAAAAGGGATTTGGGCTTAGCAGAGTTGTGCTAAGGAAGAGTGTCAAAGCATCAGATGTCTTGGAGGCAGTGTGACTTATGTATGGCATTCTTTCCTGGTGGGGAGGGAAGGAGAAATCACAGAAATGAAAGGTCCCTGTAAAATGACATTAGCCAATTCTTCAGCAAAGTAGCATAATATCAACTTTCTCATCTTGGGGTGGGGGTGGTGGGGAGAACCTTAAAGAAACCAAACCACTACTACCCCCCATCCCCACAAAGAATCAAAATATGTAGAGAAGGAAGTAAAAATAATTTTAAATTGCCATAGCAGTTTTCACCTCAGAATATATCTAAATTCAAAATAACCTATTAATAATCAGTGTGCAACACAGGAAGAATGCAGGAAAAATGTTTTGTTAGCAGAAAGTTATAACAGAGCAAAGAAAACAGACACCAAACATGAAACAATGTTTTTAAATGGAGTGAGATGTAAACCATAGTTACCTGAAATGTTAGTCAGACAAAATGAAGTTAAACATATATAAAATTTGCACAATTTAAGAATTGATCACATTTTAAACATTAACAACAAAAAATTAGATTTAAATATTCTGTTTTGGATAAAATATCAAATTTGCAGTTTTTGTGAATGTTTTTAAAACTTACTATTCAACTTTGCAAATGAATGGACTACAACAGCTACTAAACTTTAAGGATCTTAACGATGGCTCAAATGTCACTATAATACCAAGCTGAAAATCCAGTTTCATTTCCTACTAAGTGTGTGTGTGTATTTTAAGCTATAAAAGTATCTGTGTATATGTATTTTAAGCTATAAAAACGTCTTTCTTCACCAGGCTTAGTTTAGAGCAAAGTTATATGGCTCTCCATTATTCTAACAGAAATAGCTTACTCTAAGGCTTTTTTTTTTTTTTTAATTCAACATGTACACTAGTTATCTATATGAATTCTATACTACACTGTAATTCTGTGGATAAAAATGTGCGATCAATCATATTCAGATAACCCTGAGGAACAGGAACCATAATTAAATATGTTCTACTTTGCAAGTCATAACAGGTGCTAGCTATAAAAAACCAAAAATAAACAAACAAACAAGGTACTTTCTTTCAGAAGTCCAGTTCTGAACAATGACACTGTGACAACAGGTTTGTTTGTTTTAAATATAGCCATTAACATAATAAAATCCTACGTAGGTATATGAGTTCAATTTAAAATGAATAAAATGTGAGACTATTCAGGTAAACACTAAAAATCAAAAAAGGCCTTCAAAAGTCTTACCCATTCTGTTTAGAATAAACCTAAAGAAAAGAAGTCTGGTGGTAAAAGAATGAAACTGCAAAATTTAATTTTCAAAAAAGAAAGTAACAGAAAAAGGCACGCTGAAGGTTCCAAGTGGTTGCTCTTAGTACAGTAACACTTCAAATGGCAAACAGGAAAGAAGAAGTAAGAAGTAGTGTAACAACATGCAACTATGTAAAAAATATTTCTAGGGATACATGAACAGATACATAGAATTCATTAACAAGAGTAGAAAAGTGTGTACCACATGCTTTATAAGCAGTAAAGCAAATAAAAAAAAGTTCCTACTCCTGTTTTAAAAGGCTTAAAAGGCACATCACATGCTGCCTGTATCATACTATATACTTCCCCATTACACACAAAAAGGAAATTATTTTTAGAAATGCTACAGAACTTTGAATGTATTAAATCTGTTGTTTTCAAATGAATATGGGGAAAACATTTCCAAAGTGGCAAATCTGCTAAGACAATTTTTATCTGAAAGACATGAGGATGGCCTCCAAATTCTTAAACTGTCATCATTTTCCTAGAGGTCAATGGAAGTTTGACAGAAACCAGAAATTTTCTGTGTGTATGTGTTAATGGCCAACTTCTTAAACATTAACTAAAATGGGAACTGGCTTATTAGCCTAATAAGTAGGTGGAGAGAGTCCTATTAATTGGAAGCCCTCTAGTTTTTTTACTGAAAGATTCTCACCTAAGTTTAAAGGAAGCTAATTCACCACATACAGAAGCGGATGAATAGGTAGATGTAGAACAACAAAAGATGTTGCTTCAAAATGGTATTTCCCCCATTTTAATAAAACTCATTCAAGTCAATTATAGACAATAAAAAGTATTAACACTTAATTCAGAAATTTCAAAGATCACTTACCTCTTACTAATTGGGTACATTTCACCACATCTGTGTGTGGATGTTCAATGGTGATCTCAAAACCTGAAATGAAAAGCACTTTTTTCCCAATCACTTATCACACTACAATACTTGACTGAGAAATGCCATTCATCAGCACAATCATAAATGTATAATATATTGTTCATTATTAAAAAGATCCAAAGGCAAAGTTATTTTCTGTCACTGACATGCTCATTATACCATCAACGATGAGAAATAATTTCTTTTCAAAAACAATGTCCACTTAGGAAAACTGATAGCAAAGTTATTTATAGATTACGGTAATAGTTATTAAAAATTCTGATTTACAATTAATTATGATTACCCTCAGGTTAAAAACAAACTGAAATATATGAAAAATACAACCATTAATAAAATAATTCAATTACAGAATACACACACACACACACACACACACACACACACACACACATAGGTTTTGAGAGAGAGAGCACATGCGTGTGAGTGGGGGAGGGAGAGAATCTTAAGCAGGTTCCATGTTCAGCACAGAGCTTGACGCAGGGTTCAATCCCAAGACTCTAGGATCATGACCTGAGCCAAAATCAAGAGGCGGATGATCAACTGACTGAGCCACCCAGGTGTCCATGTAATATATTTTTAAAATGTATTCCAACTCTCCTTTTTATAAGATGTAAAAAGGGTATTTTTCATAAATATAATCTGCCCCATAGTGGGAAGAAAGACCATTTCAATGATTTATGGTCCTCTTATTTTCTTAGTATGCCTTAAATCAAAGGGTTTCAACCAGTTAGTTTATAACTACGTTTCATTAATAATAAAGTGATTAAGACAAGTAAACCTTGTAGCCTCAAGATTCTTTAAATCACTTCTTCTAAAACCAAAGATAAAATGCTGAAAGAGCTTTTAATGTCTATTCAACCCTTAGGTAAGGCAGGCTTTTTTCTTTTTTTTTAAACAGTGGAGGTCGTTGGGGTGCCTGAGTGGCTCAGTCAGTTGAGTGTCCTGACTTCGGCTCAGGTCACGTGCGGTTCTTGAGTTCGAGCCCCGCATCCTGCTCTGTGCTGACAGCTCAGAGCCTGCTTCAGATTCTGTATCTCCCTCTCTGCTCCTCCCCTGCGCACACTCTGTCTCTCTCTCAACACTAAAGATTAAAAAAAATTTTTTTTTAAAGTGGAGGTCACATCTAGCATCTTCAGAAGCAGTAAACGAGTGACATCCTAATACACAGGTAATCTAGATTTATAAAGTTGTTGTGTGATCTATTTATATTTCTACTGTAATTAAACCTGCAAAACCATACTTTAATCAAAGCCAGAGGTGTATACTGTCAATTCTAATGTTCCCCTTAAAATAATATAATTTTCCTTTCAAACTTTATTACACAAGTCTTTATAAATTTCATATTTATATAATTTTATATAAAAAATAACATGCTAAGTCAGTGGATTTGGTGAGAATAAGATTTTCACTTTTATTTTTATATCTTTTTATACTATTACAACATCAAATAAGTTGTATCTATTTCAAACAAACTACTTTTCTAATAAAAAGAATCTGTCATGATGGGAGACTATTACTGCACTTCTCTTCAATGATTGGGTACGGAGTAACATATGAAATAACTACCATAACGAATAGTGGCTATTTATGACATATACACCATGTACTCATTTTTTATACATTATCTCTCATTCTTAAGTTCACAATGTTAAGACTTAAGACATTATTACTCTATCCTGCATATACAGAATGGAGGTACACAAGATCAAAGAACTTTGCCTAAGTTTACAAAGCAAGTCAAAGGCCTACAGATTTAAACCAAGATCTCCATAAAGCCCATGTGATTCCATCACACTTCGCTAGGCTCTTCCAGAAGTAATATATGACTTTATACAAGATAAACCTTCTCAGGCCTCAATTTCCTCATAAGTTAAAGATCAGAATAAATAATCTTTAGAGATCACTTAAACTGCATGAAACTTGAAGACAATATAACTTTTAGAAGGGGATGATGAATGGTTAAATAACTACACTATGTCATATTAAAAATGATGTGATAAATTCATTAAAAACTGACTACAAGTGCTATGAGAGCAAAGACTGCCATGAATACTTGTGCACATTACAATCATATGCAACAGCCTTTCACAATGAAAACTATGTTTACCATTCAATTAAATTATGCCAAATGAAATTAAAAAAAAAAAAAAAAAAAAGTTTTTCTTATAACCAGGCTATACTATTCTGGCCCCAAACCTTGTTTTAAAATGAAACATCTTCAATGATAAAGTTATTCCAGAAATTTTTTTCTTTCTTTAGAACACCACAAAAATAGCATCAGCCATGAGTACATACCTAGGGTTTGTAGCATTATGGTTTCAAGTAAAACCAGTTCTTGAGTCTGTTGAAGGTAAGCCTGCCAGGTAAAAATAATACTATTAAAATGCTTAAGATCAACACTCTGAGACTATGGGACCACTAAGTCTCATGTAAATCACAGACTGATTACAGAAGAGCCAGATTAGTTTAGGAACATGAAGGAAATACACTGAGGGTGACAGGGAAATCCTATATTTTGCAACCAATCTAAATTGAATTACTTCTAATACAGGATATGCAAAAAAGGTAAATAGCAACAAAACCCCTCAAGACAATGATAACATGAAAGGAGGTAGAGCTTCATTGAAAACAACAAACGCTCCAGCCTGTAACGTAAAACTTGACATAGGCAGTGGTGCTTCAAGACACTTTACCAAAGGAAGCACCAACTCAAGTAAGAAAATCAAATTCAAACCTGCCTGTTAAAGAAAAGGCTTATCAATTCAACCTAAGATATCTCAAGTGGAAATTCCTTAACAGTCAGAGTTATTGTGTAGAATTTCCTCTCTTTAGAGAAGACAAATACAATCAAAGCAAACCCTCAAATCTCTAGATTAAAACATTTTAGATATAAAATACCAAAATGATGTATCATACACCATGGGGAAACAGAAGGCCTTCTCTTTCAACTTCAATAAATTATTCTCCTACTGCAACTGCTCTGGGAATAGATGTATGAAAAAAATTTCTATCACTGTCAAATTTCTTAAATTGTAACAACTAAGGTGATAAAAAAAATACATCATCAATATTCATGTAAGGACATGTTGCTAAACTCAAGAGTGAAAAACACCTTTATTTATGCCCCATTTTGAAAAGGTCACTAAAATAATTTTTTAAACATAGATTTCTATCATTTGAACAATACCCTAAGTATTCACCAAAAATAATTCCGAATTTATCATGTTAACAGAAGTTACAAGAACAATCTTTGCATCATCATACATTCTCTATTATTAAATGGCTAACATCATTATCTTACTCCTTTAAATGCCATTATCTCAGTGCATTTTTACATATGACAGGGATAACTATTAGTATATATGCATTAATAAAGGAACAATTCTGTAAAATTACTATTTACTGGTCTACAGGCAAAACCAGAGGTCTTTCTTTCTTTTTTTTTCCATTGCTGACAAATTTTAAGAGTTATTCATCTTTGGTCTCAAATGCACCCAAACAATGGAAGTGATATAAGATCACCACTACATATATCATAGCTTTGCTGTGAAGATAAGCAATAAAATGTGAAACACTTAAAACCACCTTTGAATCACAGCCTTAACATGATTCAGAATGATACTGAAATTCATGTATATGCATGAAATATGTTTCTGTTAGATCACTCCCTGGTATTGCATTCCTAAGTGGTAAAAGAAACAAGCAGCAGTTGGAAGGCAACGCCAATTGAATTATTTTTACATACATCACATTTAGTATCCAGCAGTGGCTCTAGGGGATGAAGACAAGCATGTGCTACTTTGATAACATGTTCAAGTTTTCGAGCCTGTTCTTCCACTTTTGCAGCCAAAAATAATGCAGTAGGTGATATTATCTGCAGAAAAGATAAAAATTTGGTGATTTAAAAATAAAAAATTTTGGAAAAACCTTCTACTTTCTAAGGTGGGGCGTGCAAGGAAGGAATGTAGTATTAAAAATATGAATTGTGACTTGGGCTATAACAAGACGGATGTAAGAGTTTTAATAAAGTGATTCATTAAATAGAACTAGTTACCCTAGTCTCTAAAACTTGCTTTACTGTTTTGCAAACAGCAATGGGAAAAAGGAAAAAGACTTACACTTGGGCAAACTAAAATAAAGTTTAACTTATTATTAATGCATATTGTGGAGGTAAAATAAAAACTCAAGCAAAATAATAAAGTCGTAGCTTAAAAAAATGAAAAATAGGTAAAATATACCTAGATTTTCCTTCTTTTTAGATACAGCCACTACTTACTAGGTTTCTTTTAAATTAACCAACAATTCACTTGTGTGGCTAAGAGCTATGCAATATTGCTTTAGGACAGAAAAAGGATCTACAAGGCAAAATGAGAAGATTCTGAACATGAAACTGCTACTGAGTAACTCTATTACTTCACTATAGCAATATTAACAATAGCTAAAGAACCAGATAATGAACATGTAAGATAAATCAACAGAGTAGAGACATTGCCAAATGGAGATCAAGAAATAAGCAATTTTTTTTTTAAGCTTTAGTTAAGTTATATGTTCTTGGGATTGAAGTATAAGAACACAGCACTATAAAGACATTGACTTAGAGAAACATCAATTCTGAGCAATATTTACCCAAAAAGTAATAAACCAAATTTACTGCTGACTCAGAAAACAGGCATACTCTAAATTCAAATAATATTCTAAGATTACACAGAAGAAATTTTTCATGGGAAGATGATTTCTAGAAGTCAAGATTCAGGTTATTTTTCAAGAGATGAACATCTGAATCTTACTGTATCTTAGGGATCACCAATCACTATACAGAAACAATGCCAGAAGAGGGAGGGGAGGACAGAAAGAGGCATTAAGCATGCTACATGATTTGGGTAGTTAAGGACAAAATTTCTGATACAAGAAGGTAGATTCTTTCCTCTGAGCTTTTAAAACAACTTATAAATAATGCTGAGCCATGAAATTTAATCACTAGATTTTGGATCTGAAAGGGACCTTCTCTAGATAGTCCAATTTCATTTGCAGATGAGTAAATGGAGTGAAAATGACTTCAAAACAGACGTAAAATTACATCAGTTTGGCTCCAAAGAACAAGTAATGTTATCTTAAAAGGACTGAATAATTTCAACTTGGACTTTCCAACTTATTTCCATCTTTCAAAATTAAAACAAGGAAAAGACTTAAAAATTAAGAATACTCAAAAAGGCAACTTACTCGTAGTTTTCTTAGATTTAGAATAAACTACTATTATTCTTTACCAAAGATTTAATTAAGTAACATGAAAATTAGTTCATATTCTTGAAATACCAGTAAAACAGCAGCCATACAGGGCAGGGATTTTTCTGAAATGTAGAAAGTACAAGAGAGTGGACAATCATTTCCTATCCCAGTTATTTTTTCCACATACTGAGAATTTCCTATGCTACCTACTTTAATTCCTTTTCTACTTAAATGTTTACCTCATCCTAAGGAAAATTCCTCAGTCAAAATGAAGTGCCCTTCTTTATTCAATAGGAAACTGTGTACACCTCTGTCATTGTACTTTCGCTGTATTCTAACTTCTGGCTTACTAATTTTGTCTGCCCTACTAGTCCAGAAGCAGCTTAAATATAGACACTGAATTATTCATTCACATTCCCATTGTCTTGCATTGTGCAGCTGCTGTTCAGTATATTTGCCAAGCGAATGATAGGTGGATAATCCACATATAAAATATAAAGGCACCAATGTTAAATTCTAGGTATTCCAAATCCCACAGTAAAAATCTAACAGCCAATACAAAGGTAAGAAATGCAAGAAACAATAAAGATACTCTCAGTGTCCCACAATCTCTCACTTTTTACCTAATTCATGTCTAAGAGGGGAATGGCTAAGCCGGCCATCAAATGCTAGCACTATTTACCAAAGAGTGAAGCAATACAGGCTCAAGCCACATGTCAAATTAGACTGAACTTAATAAACTTTTTTCCTAAGTGCCAGATGATCCAAGATTTCTCTTACTTGCCTAAAAGGTACCTTCTAAAAGTCTCCAATGAGCTTTTCCTGGCACAGCCTCTTAGGATTCCCAGTGATTGCTCCATTCTCTTCAGACTTTTTATAAGCCTCAATATCAAGTACTTTCAAACCACAGACTTTTTTCTCCTTACAATATAGTCTCAATGGAAACAAAGTATGTTTACTAATGAATGATTCTAAAATTCTACAAATAATTAAGAAAATTAAATATTCGGGGAACTAAGCAATGATCTTCAGGGTAGATTCCTGGTTTATTTACCCACACTCCTCACAGAAGTCTTTCTGTTCCCTCTAAATAGGGCTCAATTCTCATCCTCCTCCAGTGCAACACTAATACCCAACACTCTTCCAAAGTTCCTGGTGAAATCCACTAACTCCATTCACATTTCCTCCTCTACAGCCTGCAAACATTTTACTCCATCAGGGCTGTAAAAACAAAACAAAACAAAACAAAACACCTTTTTAGATAAATACTTTGTGAATATCCATGTGAGGCTTTAATTTTAATTAAGAATGACTAAAGAAGGTAATCAAGCTAGGTGCCTCTGCTTTTTTATATAGAAAGCGGATTTTGCTGTGTGGCTTACTGAAAGGAAAAGAACTCCAAAAAGTTTTAAGTAATGGCTATGTTATTAGTTGGCCTGTGGCTTTTAAAGGGAGCATCCTTTTGAAGGCAACAGACATTCATTAGTGCACGTAAACTTGGTTCAAAGTCAAAGAATTCACACCAATACTGGAGTAGATACTTGGTTCAAGTGAGCAACTACAACCTGAGATTTAGCTCACTGGGGACAAGGACCATGCATGATCCATCTTTGTGTTCTGTTATCTGTTTTAATAAACTTGCTTGAATTACTATAAATGAAGGAAATAAAAACTGATTTTTAAATAGTGTCAAGTTTGTCAGCCTAGCAAATGTACAACTGTTTCCAAGGGCTATCACATTCTCAAAACAAGACAAATTTCTACAGAAATATACCATACAAATCATGGAGAGGGGGAGGTAGAGGTGATGAAGCCAGCTGTAGCATAGTAGTCAGGGTGCCTCAGTGGAATCCTGGCTCTGTTATCTGACTAGCCTAGGCAAATTACTTATTCTCTTTGTGGCTCAGTTTCTGCATCTGTAAAATGGGAGAAATAGTATCTGCTTATAAAGTTGTGGTGAGAATTAAATCAATCAATATACATAAAGCACTTAGAATGGTGCCCAGAGTCATATGACTGAAATTATTATTATTATGCTGTAAAGTACATTATTATTATTATGCTGTAAACAACAATTGTGTATTGCTAATGCTGATCTTAAAATTTAAAGGTGATTTAACATGCTTTTAAAAATTCCCTTCTTTCTTGCGCACCTTCTTCCTTCCACAGTTAAACTCAATTCTTTAAAGGTTCCATTGGAGCCCTAACTAAGCGAATTCAAACACACCAAAATGATGATACACGACATTACTTCAATGGTTACACCAGTATTCCTTTCATCCCTTTCCCCTCCTTTTACCCCCTTCTCTTTTTCTATTCCTTTATATGTTTCCATTCCTACCTCTTGATCTGACTCCCTTCCTTCTCCATCCTTTCTCTTCCTGCCCATTCCTGGCCGCTGTCTCCCCCTTCTGCTCATGATGCCCTCACTGCTGACATTCTTCACTCTCCAATGTTGGCTTCAACCTTGATATTTGGAGGCAAGGTCAGTTTGAATTAACAAAAGCCACTGATGATGGCCATACCAGTCAATTTCAAATGAAATCATTCCGGTCTTCATCCTTTTAGTAATATATTTCTGCATACACCTTATGTATACATTTGTATTTAAGAAGAAGCCACAGCTGTTTTATTACTCTTCAAATTTAAATTTCCTAGTCCAAAAGAGTCCTAAGAGAAACAAAGAAAAGACTTCCACATCTGCCTTCTATTTGCTAATACATCATCAAGAAGCTTATTCTAATCTATTGTTATTTTTCATCTTTAGGTCCTATAAGCCAGTGAAGCAATTTCTTCCCTGTTCGTTAACTGCCTCCAAACTCCCCCTCTCCTAAGACTAGGAGAACTATTCCCTGTGCCTTCAAAAGACTTCATTAATATCCAGTTAGTTCTAGGTATCACAGCTAAAAACTGGGAAATCACATGCCTAAGGCTACAGTTAAAGAAAAGTGGTAATGGCATAACTTTAGAAGATTCCCAGAAAGGTCTCAGAATATGAAAAGAGAAGTATAAGCTTAGATATATGGAAAAATAAAGGGGGGTAATGGCTCCTCAACAAAGAGGAAAATAGGTTAAAATGTCCATTTGTTAATAACAAAGATCACTGGAGTGCCTGGGTGGCTAAGTTGGTTGGGTGTCTAACTCTTGATTTTGGCTCAGGTCATGATCCCAGGGTTGCAGGATCGAACCCGCACTGCGCCGGAAGCCTGCTTAAGTTTCTCTCTCTCTCTGCCCCCTCCCCTGCTCACGTGTTCTCTCAAATAAAAATATATTAAAAAAAAAAAAAAAAGTAAAGATCTCACCAAGCTTGACCAATTAAGCCAAAATTTCAGTACAAACTGGTTTACATCCTTAATTTTGTTGTACTGAAAAGACTGACATTCCAGTATTACAAAAAATGTCATTAATTCAGCCTGGTATTTTAGTTTTCCTACCCATATAATTATGTGTGAGTGTAATACTGTCAACATAAGAAAATTTATGCTGAGAAATACAGAAGTCTTCAGGTTGGATGTTATTTTAGATTTCTAATTATATCTGAAGAGAGCTGGCTATATAAGACTGAAAAATACTATTATTCAGTACTGCTGAAAAGCAGTAATAATTAAGAGAATAAGGCCTGATTTCCATAGAATAACTACATTATATTTAAAAGTATTTAAATGCTTACTGTAACCTGACATTTAAGTATTTATTTATGGAGGATAAGTTACCATTATGAAACTTACAAAAATGAAAAAAAACTCAGTTAAGTCTCTATTTTCCCTTATACACTCAGCTCCTACCAGCCAATGGTAAATAGTCATAGAATATTGGGAAGCAACTTGCATAGATATTCAAATATTCCACATCAATCTTTCAAAGTCCCCTTTCCTTCGGATGGCTAAACAAATAACTAATACTACAGAAGACTTAATATTGTGGACAGTATTCCCCAAATTGATCTACAGATTCACACAATCCCTGTCAGAATCTCAGCTTCTTTTCTGCAGAAACTGACCAGCTGATTCTAAAATTCATATGGAAACACAAGGGATCCAGAAAAGCAAAAACAGTTTTGAAAAAGAACAAAGTTAGAAGACTCATACTTTCTGAATTCAAAACTACAAAGCTACAGTCATCAAGACCATGTGGTAATAGTATAAGGAAAGACATAAGGATCATGGAATAGGATAGATTCCAGAAATAAACATTTAATTGGATAGAGGAAAAACAGTCTTTTCAACAAATGGTGCTGGGGCAACTGCATATCCACATGCAAAAAAATGAAATCCATCCCTTTCTTTACGCCATATACAAAAACTAACTAAAAATGGATCATAGACCTAAATTTAAGAGATAAAAACTTGTAAAGGAAAACAGGAATACACCTTCATGAAAATGGATCAAGCAATGTTTTCTTAGATATGACATCAAAGCACAAATGACAAAAGAAAAATCCTAATAAATTAAATGCATGTGTTACAGATGAAACCATCAACAAAGTGAAAAAGCTAACCCATAGGATGGGAGGAAATATTTGCAAATCCTGTATCTGATAAGGAACTGTTATCTAGAATATACAAAGAACTCTCACAACTTAATAAAGAGACAATACAATTTAAAAAATGGGAAAGGGTTAAGTAGACATTTCCCCAAAGATACTACAAATGGCCAATAAACGCATGAAAAGATGCTCAACACCACCAGTCACTATGGAAACGCAAAATGAAACCATAAGCTACTATGTTATACTCACTAGCGTGCCCATAAGATGGCAATAATAATAATAATGATAATAATAAAAAAAAAGACAGGTGTGCCTGAGCAGCTCAGTGGGTTAAGTGTCTGACTTGATTTTGGCCCAGGTCATGATCTCACAGTTTCTGAGTTAGAGTTCCATGGGATTCTCATTTTCTCTCTCTGCTCTTCCCACCCCTCAAAATAAATTAAAAAAAAAAAAAAAAAAAAAAAAAAAAGAAAGAAAAAGATAGAAGATAGCAAATTGTGACAAAGATGTGGAGGAACTGGAAGGAACCCTTAATGCAATGCTTGTGGGAAGGTAAAATGGTATAACTACTTTGGAAAAGTGTGGCAGCTTCTCCAAATGTTTTCAAAAAGCTTTCCAAGATTACTGAGGTCTATAGAGTTACTATACAACCCAGCAATTCCACTCCTAGGTATATACTGAAGAAAAATGAAAATGTCCACACAAAAACTTGTACAGGAATGTTCACAGCAGCATTACTCACAATAGGCAAAAAGCAGAAACAAACCACATGTTCATCAACTGATAAATGGATAAATAAAATGATGTATATCCACATGATGGAATGTAAAAAGGAATGATGACAGTAAAAAGGAATGAAGTACTGATACATGCTACACCATGGATGGATCTTGCAAACGTTGTAAGTGAAAAGACCATATATTATATAATTTCATTTTATATGCAATGCACAGCATAGGCAAATCTACTGAGAGACAGAAAATGGTTGTCCAGGGCTGAAAGGGGGAGAGAAATCAGTGAACAACTGCTAATGGGTATAGGGTTTCCTTTGGGGTGGTGAGAGTATTACAAACTTAGACTGCAATGATAGTGTACAACTCTGTAAACACACCCATTAAATTATACATTCTAAATGGGTGAATTTTACGGTCTGTGAATGATTTCAATAAAGATTTTTTTTTAAAGGAGCTAATGTCAAAGACTTCCCTTTTTAAGTTACTGCCAATAAAGGGAATTTCTAGGAAACCAGAAACCTAATCACAGCACAATAAACACTGGTAAACAACATTTATCTTAACCCTGTATAACTTCATAGCACATTTGTTAATTTAAAAGGAAAATTAGGTTTCTTTTTAAGAAGGTATACTACATATCCATTTCTTAAACAACATTTAATTGTGACTTTTTAAAAAAAAGTTTATTTACTGAGAGAGAGAGAGAGAGAGAATGAATGAATGAATGAATGAGTGTGCCAGCAGGGGAGGGGGAGAGAAAGAAGGTGGAGAACCCAAAGCTGAGAGCCCAATGCGGGGCTCGAACTCACAAACTGAGACCATGACCTGAGCCAAGGCCAGACAAGCGACTGAGCCACCCAGCCGTACCTAATTTTGATATTTAAATTATGTAATTATTTCAGGAAACTTTTGTTTAGTTAACAAAAATAATTTCAACAGATGTTTAAGTCTACATAAAGGAAACCACTGATTCAAATGGCTACTTCTATTAGTGATCTAAATAGCAATCACTAAGCTAGAGCAATACCAACTATCCAAGGATGTGGGAGCTTGTAAAAATCTGGTATCTTCTCTGAATCAAAATACCATTTAAAGACTGCCCTCAAATCCTCAGAACTTCCTTTCCCTGCTCAAAGCTATTTTTTTCTTTCCCCAAGCATGAAACTACGACAGTTTTCATGCTCTTAATTCTTGACCCGAAAAGAATCATTTTTTTTTTCAACTTGTAAATAAGGCCACTATTTAAGCTTAGTTTGAATGTGCAAACTTTTCTATGGAACAAATTACTACAGTGTGAATTCCAAAATAATTTTGTTCACAGATACAAATCTCTATACTTTTCATTAGTTGATTGGTATTACTTTTTAAGAGCTTTTAGCCCGGGGCACCTGGGTGGCTCAGTTGGTTGAGTGTCCCACCTGGGCTCAGGTTATGATCTCAAGGGTCATGAGTTTGAGCCCTGCATCGGGCTCTCTGCTGTTAGCACAGAACTGCTTTGTATCCTCTGTTTCTCCGCCCACCCCCCCAAAGTCCCTCCCCTGCTTGCTCTCAAAAAATAAATAAGCATTAAAAAAAATTAAAATAAGTTTATAGCCCAAACCAGCACTATCAAAGAGCAATGCAATGTAAGCCACAAATGTAATTAAAAATTTCCTAGTAGCCATGTTAAAATAGTAAAGAAATGTGAAATTAACCACTTCTAGTTAGTGGCTATATATATTTAGCACACAGGCTTAACCCCCACAATTGGCATTCTGAAGAGAAAGTTCATTAAAATGATATGAAGCAGATGGAAATGTATTACATGTTACAGGCACCATAGAATAGCTCAAATTGGTTACTGTTCCTAGTCATTCCCACAGTAGACAAATGTTTTTTTTTCCTTTCCCGCACTATTTCTTATTTATTTACAAGAAAATACATACCTTCTTTGCATACTGCTTGTTACATAATACATACTTAATGTTTGTGGAATAACATTGTTACGTTGTCATATAAACACATAGCATCGGGTAACTAAGTACAAGCCACTAAAACTATAACATTTAAAATTTTACACCGAACAAGTCCTCATTTGCTTCTTTTTCTATATCAGATTCAAATAATTTATTTTATTTTTTAATATTTATTTATTTTTGAGGGAGAAACCATGAGAGGGGGAGGGGTACACAGAATCTGAAGGAGGCTCCAGGCTCTGGGCTGTCAGGACAGAGTCAGAAGCGGGCCTTGAAACCCACCAGCCGTGAGATCATGACCTGAGCCAAAGTCGGATGTTTAACCGACTGAGCCACCCAGGCACCTCCAGACTCAAATGATTTAAAGAGAAACTTCGTATTACATGTTTTTCCTTAAATATGATCATAGGAGTACTTAATACAGCAGCTTTGCAACTAGAACCGTTAACAAGTACACAGCAATCTAATTTGATTTTCCCTTAAAAACATTACCTTATCGATTTTATGCAATAAAAACATCTTCAGAATTCTTGTTCTAACTGCCTTCAAAATCAATTTATAAATTACATAGTCAATGTTTATGCAGAGGCCTTTGTGTGGCTTGGCTAATGCAAATACTCAATGCACATTTGTTAATGTAAAATTCTGCTCTATTCTATAGACCAGAGTTAGTGTAGAAGCACTACATTACCAAATTATATAAAATGCTTTCTTAGAATAAAAATAAAATGCTTTCTTATTTCTGGGACAGATGAGCTAAAGCTATGATAGAAGCATATGAACATAAATGTGTGTGTGTGTGTGTGTGTGTGTGTGTGTGTGTGTGTACAAAAGATGTGATTTGGACCTGTTACAATCATCTAATTTTGAGGAGGGAAAACAAGGTGATTCATTAAGACTTTATAGAGACCTATAATATATAGCCCAATATTTATCAGTCAACATCCCTGTAATTAGGCAGACAAACTGCCATGTTTCAAAATAACATTAAAGCTTTGTGGGAGAACTTTCTAGAGTTCTTTTCAAAATTAATATGCAAAATCAATCAAGAATATCACATACGCTTTTATGTCTATTAATAAACTTTCCCAAATGGATTATGTTCCTTGTTTAACAGAATGAAACTCAAGTGACTTAATGATTCTTAAAAAAAAATGATATCCTTATCTTCTTAGAAGAACTTATACCTATTAAAGTACAGTTGTCCCCTGAACAATGTGGGCCAACCCACTGAATTAGTGATGCCAACCCACTCCCACCCTGAATTAAAAACACATGTATAACTTTTGACTTTCTCCAAACTCCTACTACTGACTGGAAACATTACTGATAATATAAATAGTCAATTAACGCATATTTTATGTTACACGTATTACTGTATTCTCATAATACCTCATTTTTCTCACTTTTTCAGTAATTCTAGGCTATGTGGTTTGTCATTGAATTTTTTTAATTGTTGCAACTTGCCAAAAAATTTCCCAATATATTTACTGAAAAAAAAAAAAAAACTGTGTATAAGTGCACTCATGGAGTTCAAATCCATGTTAAGGGTCAACTGTACATTTAAATGATAGTCTACTGCAGTGTTTGGAAATTACTGTATCTCTTAAAGGGACTGTGGATTACCTTTTAATGTTTTATCTGAAGAATTCTGAGAAGATAGATATTGGCAGAGGTGGTAACCAAATTCCCATAGAAAACCAGAGTAACTAGAGCAAAAGCAAAACCCCATGGATATTTATAACTAAACTATTTGGCAAGGCATTCCTAGGAAATTCCAAAATACTGAACGGGTTAAGGACAAAACTGACTACTGTGTAGCCACAAGAGCGTCCCACTATCAGCATCTATGCAAAAAGAAGCAAAGGAACGGAATGGGGCATTTGCTGGACTTGGTAAGAACTTCAAAGTAGCCCCCAAGCATTTAGGAAATCATGGTGGGCCAATCTGGTAACAGCAGCTAAACCAGGGAGGAATTTTGTCAATTTCAGTAAGTGGGTGGATGCCAGATGCCTAGAGTAGGGCTTAAAGGGTTCAAGCCAACTTCCATGTACTTTTCAAATCGATCTCCCAAGGCTCTTTTCCAGGACTCAATATTGAAACTTCCAAAGCAGAAATGGCAGGACAGGGACAAGGCAAAGAAAAGATAAAAATGAGGGAGGGGGAACACAGCCAGGGAACCTTAGAAAGCAAGCTATATATCTGCATATGTAACTGAAAAGTATTTAGGTCATACAAAAATACTGTAAGAAACGAATCAGAAGAGTTAACCCTAAGCAATAAAAATCACACTAGAAAGAACTGCTCAAAACAAAAACAAAAACAAAAACAAAAACAAAAACAAAAACAAATGGTACCGGGGAAACCAGATATCCAAGTGCAAAAGAATGAAATCCAACCCTCACTTTACACCATATACAAAAATTAACTCACAAAGGATTGGTGACCTATATGTAAGAACTAAACCTATAAAACCCTTAGAAGAAAACAAGAACTCCAGGACTTTGGGTTTGGCAATGATTTCTTGGATAGGAACCAAAAGCACATAAAACACAAGAAATCACAGGTAAACTGGGCTTCATCAAAATTAAAAACTTTTGTGCAGGGGCACCTGGGTGGCTAAGACAGGTAAGCATCCAACTCTTGATTTCGGCTCAGGTCATGATCTCACGGTTCATGGGTTTGAGCCCTGAATCGGGCTCTGTGCTGACAGTGTGGAGCCTGGGGATTCTCAGTCTCTCCCTCTCTCTCTCAAAATAAAAAATTAAACCTAAAAGCAAAAAATTTTTGTGCATCAAGAAAGTGAAAAGACAGCCCACAGAATCAAAGAAAATATTTGCAAATCATGTACCTGATAAGAGATTAACATCCAGAATATACAAGGAAATCCTACAACTTAAAAAAAAAAAAAAATAGATAAAAGACTGGTTAAACTTTCTCCAAAGGAAACATATAAATGGCCAATAAGCATACAAAAAGATGCTAAAACATCATTAAGTCATCAGAGAAATGCAAATTAAAACTACAATGAGATACCATTTCACATTCATTAGGATGGTTACTATCAGAAAACCAGAAAAGAGCACGTGTTGTGAGGATGTGGAGAACTTGGAACACTTGTGCACTGCTAGTGGGAATGTAAGATAGTGCTTATTGCTGTGGAAAATATAGCAGTTCCTCAAAAAATTAATGAAATCACAATGTGATCCTCCATTTCTGGGTATATACTCAAAAGAGTTGAAAGCAAGAACTTAACCCACATTTATTCACAATCCAGCAGCATTATTCACAATAACCAAAACATAAAAGGAATCCAACTGTGGTTCATACATACAATGGAGTAACGTTCAGCCTTAAAAAGGAAGGAAATTCTGACACGTTACAACGTGGGTGAATCTTGAAGACATTATGGTTAAGTAAAATAAGACACACACAAAGAAGGACAAATATCGCATGATTCCACTTCTAAGAGATACAAGAATAGTGAAATCCAAAGACAAAATAGAATGGTGGTTCCAAGGGTCTGGAGGAGTGGGAGAATGTGGCATTCGCTCAATGAGCAGAATTTCAGTTAGAAAAAATAAAAAAGTACTAGAAATGGATGGTGGTGATGTTTGCACAACAATGTGAATACTGTACTTAATGTCACTTAACTGTACACTTAAAAATGGTTAAAATGATAAATTTTGTTGTCTATTTTACAATAAAAAAATCACAAAGTAAAACAGTAACACACTTCCAAACTACTAGACACTAAAAATGATTCAAAACACAAAACGTAAGTAAAAAAGATATGAAATCACATATCGAAAGATCACATTACACACTTGAGTATATTAACCCAGAACAACCAACACCAAGACACACTGTAGTAAAATTACTGGATTATAAAGGAAAAAAACTGGCCACTTAGGCAAAAATAAATTGGAGAAGACTAGATTACCACCAATACTAGTGCTTTATGCCAGGAAAAAAAATGTGTTACATATTTAAGATATCTAAGAAAAGAAAGCAGGAGCCGAGAATTTTATACACAGCAAAACGGACCTTGGGTCTAAAGGGCAAAGATAAATTATTATCAACACACAAGGATTCAGAGAATATGGTTTCCATCATCTTCAAAAGAACTTGTAACAATCAAAATGACTACAGAGACTTAAACAGAAGCACTGGTAGTGAACAAAAATGGTTACTTGCAGAACTAAGATTAAATAAAGATTGAAAAGAAAAGTTGTGTAATAGCTATTTAAGATAACGTAGCTATAATATGACCTTAAAAAACATGGATGAGATGGGAGAGCAAAACAAAAACATTTTATTGTTCTCCATAATTATACTGCTGATGACAAAAGTACTGTTAGTCTGAGACTTATTTGTGTAATGTGGGGTTAAGTTAATGAGTGATTATGGGATAAGGTCTCTAATCCCACATTCTTAACAACTAAGATTTTGGTGTGAAAGGTCACAGAAATGTACAAAAGACAGGTTAAATAAAAAATGCTGTTATTTTGAATTAGCAAATTCCTGAGGTAAAGAATACATTTCAAATAAATAGATAAAACAAGTCTGGTTAATGTATACTTTATATATTTAATGTGTAAGTAAATCATAAACATTTAACATATCAATGTACATAATGAATATATATTTACCATACTAAATATTTCCTCATTCTGTTCACTGAAGATGCCTACAAACAAGACCAACACAATAACAATGAGTATCCCTAATATCCAGCTCCTGGTTTTTGAAATACCACTTCCTACTAAAAGAAAGGAGGGTTTCTGAAAGAAATGGCTATTACAACTGTGGAGAAGGAAATGTACAAGATGAGCGTGGAACATCGTGCTATAACACAGTGAGGAAGCTATCCAAGATTATTGGGGTATAGAATTACCATATAGTCTAGCAATGCTATTCCTGCAACCAAGAGAATCCAAAACCATACGTCCCCCTGAAAACTTATATATAAATGTTCACAGGAGCAAAATAATAGCCAGAATGTGCAAATCACTCAAATGTCTATCAACTGATGAATGGATATATAAAATGTGGTATAATGGTAGTCCGCAAGAAAAATAAATGAAGTACTAATATGTGCTACAACACAGATAAACCTTAAAAACATTATGTGGTCAGAGAAAGAGGCCAGTCACAAAGGACCAAATATTGTATGATTCCACTCATAGGAAACGTCTGGAATAGGTTGGGGGTGGAGGGAAGAATGGGAAGAGACAGCCAAAGAACGTAGGGTTTCTTCTTGGGGTAATGAAAAATTTTTAAATTCACACACAACTCTGTGAATACACCTAAAAAACTGCATGGAACTGTACACTTTTCAATGGGTGAAATGTACAGTATATGAATCACATTTCAACAAAGGTGGTAAATGTAGGGCAAGAATCATGTATTTTCCTTTATGAACCGTACCACTGGGTATCTAAATAGATGAATCACAGCATTTCATTATAAAAATATTCCAATTAATAAACCCAGAAATGATAGAATTAGAGTATCACAATGAACGAAAGGATCTAGGGACTGAATATCAACAGCTACTAACATCATACATGATAAGACATTAGGGATCTGATGAAAGAACATAAAACCACCTGCAGTCTTGCCAAAGGGATCTAAAGTCAGTTTGATGAAATTTCTAGGGGCGCCTGGGTGGCGCAGTCGGTTAAGCGTCCGACTTCAGCCAGGTCACGATCTCGCGGTCCGTGAGTTCGAGCCCCGCGTCAGGCTCTGGGCTGACGGCTCGGAGCCTGGAGCCTGTTTCCGATTCTGTGTCTCCCTCTCTCTGCCCCTCCCCCGTTCATGCTCTGTCTCTCTCTGTCCCAAAAATAAATAAAAAACGTTGAAAAAAAAAATTTAAAAAAAAAAAAAAAAAAAGAAATTTCTAGATCCAATTGGCAATTTGCAGGGAATTAAAGAACAAAGGAGCATGACAAACTGCAGCAGGAGTATACAATCAACAAAATGCAGACAGTTGGAAATTCTACGGTCTAATGCCCTAGGTTCTTCAACAGATAAAATTTAAGTGAAAAGGCTGGAGGGGAGACCTATATATTGAGACTTAAAAAATCAAATATTTAATGCACAGGATTAAACTGTGGCATTTAAGAGTGCAGAATTAGGTGGTAAAACTGTATCAAAATCGAAGAAAGTGATTACTACATCAAGGATACTGGTTATTTTGTAGAGGGAGGAAAGGGTCTGACATAAGGGTGGGGCATATGGAAACACTTCTGGGATAGGTGGCAAAGTTCTCTTTCTTGGGTTACAAGGTTGTTTGCCTTTCAGCTATTCATTTGTTTGGTGGTTTTATGTTTGTGTTTTATTTTCTAATAAAAAGAAAAACCTACTTCAACTTCAACGCATAATATAGTTATGCTATAGCAATAAAGGACACCAAATAGATGGAGTACAAAAGGATGTGAATAGGACCCAAAGAATAAGATAGAGACAGAAATTAAGAAGTACAAGAGTGGAGTTATCTTGGGAATGCTTCATGAAGAGTTGAAACTTCACCTGTTTTAAAACCTGACAGATCACATTCACATGAAAAGTGAAGAGACTACACCATCTGGAAAAAGAAGGATGCGCAATGCATAAATGCTAAGTCTAAAAGGGCTAATAGGGGAATTTGGGGCCTAATTCAAAAGAAGACTTTATTGGATTTTGTCCAATTGATGTAAGCAGATCAAAATCTGAGAAAATATTTTCACTATTTACTTGTCTACTGATCATCTTTTTAAAAAATACCAGTTTCAGGGGTGCCTGGGTGGCTCAGTCGGCTGGGCATCCGACTTCGGCTAAGGTCATGATCTCACATTTTGTGGGTTCGAGCCCTGTGTCTGGCTCTGTGCTAACACCTCAGAGCCTGGAGCCTACTTCAGATTCTGTGTCTCCCTCTCTCCCTGCTCCTCCCCTGCTCGCGCTCTGTGTCTCCCTCTATCAAAAATAAATAAACATTAAGAAAAAAAAATTTTTTTTAAATAAAATAAAAGAAAACACTAGCTTCAATACTCTGCCCAATTTCTTAAATACACTAGGGTCAGACAAAAGTGAGAACAGTATGGGATTAGGCAAGGAATTTAGGTTCAAATGCCTATCATATAATGGCTGCTTTGATTTTGGACAAGTCAGTAACTGTATCTGTTTCTTCAGGAAGATAATACTTTAGCATCTGTGCAACTGATAGCTGAAAAGTAAACTTAGAAATCATCTAGTCTAATAATCTCAAATTTACAACCCAGGAAACATGTGCTTGGTTAGTATCACTCTGAACAGAAAAGATACAAAATACTTCCATTACCCAGAAAGTTCTACTGGACAGCACTGCAGTATTTCCCAGTAGTATTAATGGATTCTGAACATAGAATTATTCTTGGATTAACAGCTTTATTAAATTAAAAAGCAGTTGGTGCCATCTTAAAAATTACTTCCCCAGGAGTAGCCACACCTAAACCCAACTAGGACCAGTCCAATTCTATATGCTCTCACACAGCAGCTGTGTCACATCTAAGAACTGGGAAACCAAAACAAACCCCTTTTTTTGTGCTGAAAAAGATACATATATACAGGCTTTCACAAGCAAAAAGTATTTCTGAAAGGGCACACAAGAACTGTTAACAGAAAATGTTTCAGGGCAGTGGGCTTACTCAAGCTGAAGAGAGGTTTATCATATTCCCTTTCTACCTTTTTCATTTACCATATACCTGTATTAGTTTTTAAAAATAAAAGAAAGCATTTAAAGTGTTGTCACTGGGGAGAGGACATACACAGAGAAAAATGTATAAGGAGTCATTCAACAGACCTGGGAGCAACAAGATTTGATCCATTTTATTGACAAATAGCTGCTACATTTATCTACTCTATGTGACATACTGGAGACACAACAGTGACTAAAGCCAAGAAAGGAAGGAAACAAATAAAACTCTGTCCTTACATTGTTTACCTTCTAGCCTGAATGGATGTGTTGGGGGATATTTTTACATTTAACTGCATCTACGTTACTATGTTTGAGAGAAATTTAGGGCTTTCACGGTAAAAATATAAACAAAAGCCTTGAACTAACCAATTCCCCCAAAATGTTTTCTTTCACAAAATGCAAGCGTATGACAATGTCATCAGTAATTTGAATATAAAAAAGCAGTTAGTGTAAACTGGATAAAACCTACTTTTAAAAAAGTCTTAAATAAATTTCTATTGCAAAGACTGTAATTAATAATTATAATGGCAGAATGCTATATTATTAAAGAACAGAGACTGTGGGCACTTCTCTAGATGTATACAAGAATAGCTTTCCTCATTTAAGTCTTTACAGGGGATGAAAGGAATGCAAAAAGAACATCTGCAAATTTCCAAATGACATCTACTAATCAAAAGTCAACTAAGATTATAAACATTGTGAACAAAAAGTGGTAATCAAATTTTATCACAAGCAAAAATACAAGTTCACTTAAGGTGTACAGCTAACTTAGATGTATAAAATGAAATGTAGATATGACATAGATGATGCAATCTTAGAAATCATTACAGTCATGGGGCACCTGGGTGGCTCAGTCGGTCAAGCGTCCGACTTCAGCTCAGGTCATGATCTCACAGTTTGTGAGTTCCAGCCCTGCATCAGGCTCTGTGCTAACAGCTTGGAGCCTGGAGCCTGCTTCAGATTCTGTGTCTCCCTCCTCTCTCTGCCCCTCCCCAGCTTGCTCTCTGTCTCTCTCTAAAAAACAACAACAACAACAAAAATTTAAAAAGAAAAAAGAAATCATTATAGTCATTCCTTAAAATCATCAGTCTTAAATACCATCCTTAACTGTATACTCTTGGGACCTTAGCAGAAATATAATACATTAAATAAAAACTACAATACATTTAAATCTGGCATATTGGATACAGCTCCGACTGCTGCAGCTCAAAAACAGAGGCAATAAAACTAAGTAAAGAGATTTAAATGACCATGGATTTGGAGAACAGACGTATGAAAACAGACCATGACCATCAAAAATACAGAGAGAACAGTGTATTCTCCACAATCTCATCTTAAGACAATTCATTAGAATATAAGAAACAAATGCATCATAAACTTGACTAACAAAATTAATGAACAGAGTTTCTAAGAGAAACTGAATCAATATTTATTCTAAGGTTGATACTGGAGAGGATGTTCTCCCACAGTATAGAACTTGGAGATACTGTTGGCGCCAGGGCTTTTCTACTTCACCAGATTTATCTTGAGCTTCACGTTGTAAGGCCATTCTTTAATTTCTAACCCCAATTACATAAACCTTACTGCATCCAGTGGGCAAAGGGTAGACTTATCTAATTAGGTTACATATAGAAGTCACTTAGTGTGGACAGTGATCCAACCCTCCAAGAGAAATTGACAATAAAACTCAAAGATAGTTTCTGGGTCACCAACACATGCCCACACTGACTTTATTCTCAAACACAACAGCGCTTAAATTTTAGGGGAGATATTACTTTTAAATTAGCCGCTGTGGGAAAATACAATAAATCCACATAAACATTAAACATTATTTTGATATAATTAATGCATATATTATGAAACTAGGTAAAGTTTGTAACTATCATCTCAAAATTTAAGCTTGTTAGGGTTTAATTTACTGACTGGTGTTCCGTTTGTGGTGAAACTCATGCTTTTTCTAAGTTTACTATGACATTCCATTATAACCCTATAAGAAAAATTTTCCCAATGATGTGGGGGAGTATGAATTTAAAAGTGACTCACATTCAATTTGAGACCACCCCCTTCACCCTAAAAGAATAGGGAAAAAAAAAGATAAAAGAGTGAGGCTGTGCAATTGATGCAAGAGCACCAATACAAATATTAAAACCACTTTTGATAAAATAGCAAAGGTAAAAAAGACAACAGTTAGATATGAAGGGTGCAATGTTACTTTTTAAAATAGAAATTAACATCAGATTTCAGATTTCAATTATCCTGCTAATAACAATTTAATGTAAAATGCTGAAGTTTACCTTCATACATATATGGCATTAAGTGGGGTAATAAAAATAATACTTTGGCTTTTTAATGAATGATGGCATTTAAGTAAATTAGGGAAAGAATGCAAGTGACCCAGGCTTCACCATTTAATTTAAAGGCCAAGCTGTGAATTTTGGCTGTAAGCAAGATACCTGTTTTAAAGCACACCAACCAGGCCATAGAGACAAATTATGAAAGAGGGAGGGTTCAAAAAGAGAAGTATAGTCTTGTGGTGAGATAATTACTAGAAGTAGAAAAG
This sequence comes from Panthera tigris, assembly GCF_018350195.1. Classification (NCBI taxonomy): domain Eukaryota; kingdom Metazoa; phylum Chordata; class Mammalia; order Carnivora; family Felidae; genus Panthera; species Panthera tigris. The sequence continues at coordinate 125,345,237 of NC_056667.1, read as the reverse complement.
TAAGCCTGATTCAGCAAATGAGACCTCTGTAGCCACATAAAGAATTTCCAGAACTATTTTGACTTGTGATTTCTACCAGCATTTTCCAAGGCTACTTAAGGAAAGCCACATTTGTATTAGTATTCATTAGTTTACGACTGCCTTTGGAGCCAATTTAATAAAAATGTAATTCTCTCGATCTAAATTGTTATTGCCAAAGAGGCTTCCTCTCTCTTCCATAACACTATCACTGACCTAAGTTCTGTGCACAAGAAATAACTAGGAAAATGGAAATAGAATAAGACTCATGTAGATTTAAAAGAGAAAGAGAAGCAAAGGAGCCTGCGGGAGACCAAAATGTATACAAACACATATACTGTTCAAACAAGATAAACCTCTATGACAATCTGATAAACCAAATCACTTATGATCAGAAGAGATTACAACAGGAATCAATCTAAGCTATGAAGCTGTTCCTTCCAAATAGAAAAAAGAAAATATTTTATGGACCTTTTCAAAGACTGTTTTCTTAGCAAAAAGGTCCTAATAACAATCTACCAATAGCATAGTCTTCCACAGTCTATTTTTTCTACACACGCCTTTCAGAATAACATTCTAAAAATAGCTGTGATAAAAAGAGCAAAAAATATAGTGAGAATTAAGACAAGGTTAAGTATGTTTAAACAATATGCAACTTTCTGTTAACAGATGCAACACAGTATGCAAGTTACTCTGAAAAAAAGACCAAACTCACACCTTTCACAAATTAAAATAAAACTTTCAACTAAACAGCATTACTCGACTTTTCAAGATTTACAGGTTGCAGGTTACATTCTTTAGTACTGGAGAATAAGTTTTACTTCAAAACTAATTATACACACCTCTGCCATTTTGTTTGAAGGAAAATTTGACGTTTAGGTCACCAAAAACTTAAGGAGACAACAAATACTGCGATAAATAGGAACGCTGACACCATAAGAAATTACTGTTAGCAAATCAAATGTTTCTGCTAAACATTTAATTTTCAAAGGATCATTTCAAAAGAATGTTTGAATTAAATTAAGCCCAATTCACAATATTTGAAACAATGAATCCAATACAATTAAGATGTACAACAGAATGACTAGGCCAAATTACACTGTACATTACTATTTAAAATTATTCAAATGTTAACTATAAAATTTAAATGAATACCGATGTCATAACTGTTAGAGTAAATGTTTCTTATTTACCTTTTATCTCAAAAACCTGGCAAAGCCTAACAAAGTGCCCAGCAGCTTGTCATCACAAATTAAAAAACTAGAAACATTTTGCATTTCAACCAAAACGTTTATCACACGGTTTACATTCGCTGTTACCTTAGAACACTAAATCAAAAGTGAAATCCACGACCAACTTTTTTATGCGTATCGATTTACTTCAAAATTTGGTTATGGTAGAAACAAGCTATAAGATAGTACTTACATTTCTACTGAATTTGGTGAAAGAATGGTGCATATAAAACCTGTGCATATAAACAATCGCAGTGTTTATTGTAAGCTGAGAGCTGGAACGTAACATTTAGGAAATAGCCGAGAAAAACAGGACCTAATTTCCAAAACAATTTTGATGGAAAATTCCCCACCTACGGTATTTTTCCAATGCTTACAGTTCACTCAAAACGAACCCCAAAACTATACACATAAAACAAAACCCCGCAGGGTGGTGGTGATGGTAGGCTCGACGCCAACTATAATAAGTGCTGAGCATTTCACTCCAATATTGTTATTAAGCCAGCCCGGGAAGGATTTATCAATGGCTACGACTCACTAAACTCAGCATCAGACAGTTGAAATGCGCGCGCGCACATCTATACAAAACCACGCCAAGAACATAAAGACCTCCAGTGAGCTCCCAAGGTATGAGACCCGCCATCAAACCAGCGAGGAACGCGGGGAGAAGCTGCGGAGAAGACTTCACGCCTTTCAGCATCGGTAACCCTTCTACTTCTCGGCCCCTTCTCCGACGAGAAGTGGAAATAGCTGCCTCTTTTCTGCGATAATCCCTAAAATTCCCCCCTGGCCTCGGCGGCCTTCCCATCCCCCGCCGCCACCACGCGCGGCCCCAAACAGATTACACAACGCAGTCTCCTAGCCCGCATTCCAGGACTCCTCTCCTCCCCTCCTTCACTGGCCGGTTTCGGCCTCCCGAGCCCAAGCCCGCCTTCCCTTACGGCGCGGGCGAGTCTCAGCGAAGGCCGAGGCGGCGGCGCCATGTTTGCGGGGCACCAGGCCCGGAGAACAGGCGACCGGGAGAATAGTGAGGGGGGACAGGGCGTGAGCGGCGGAGGGCCAAGAACAGGAAAGGATACACATTGAGACGTTGTCCCATGTCCTGGATGAGGTTGGCCGCCTGCTGGCGGTATGAGAGCTCTTTATCCGCCTCCATTCCGCAGCGGCGGCTCGGCGTGTTCTCCAGCTGTTCCCGAGTAAAGAACCAGCGAGAAGAAGCTCCACGGCCCGACGCCATGACACTTCCTCCTCCGCCCGCTCCCTCACCCACCCCCCTCCCCTCCCGGCTCGCGGACTCCCCGCCAAGGCCGCGCGACCCCGCCCCAGTCCGCTCGCCGTAGAACACGCACCGCCCCTTTTTACTCTTGTCGCTGCCCGTGCGCGTGCGCGGGGCCGCCCTGCCGCCTCGCCCTAGTCTTTTGCTTTCTTTTTCCTGCCCCGGGCCTCGCTCTTACGCACGGGACCACAATGCCCCGCGCCGCTTGTCATTTGGAGGCGCCTGGAGGTGGGGGTCTGCTCGGAAGGAAAAGGTCGGCGCGAGGGACGCTGGGTCTAGGATTGGCTAGGTGAAGGGGCGGGGAGGAGAGGAGGGAAGGGGCTGGCTAGAGGTCGCGTAGAGAGGGAAGCGGGCGGGCGGTTGTGCCGTGAGGCCTGGGCGTGGACTTTGAAGTCCCGGTGGCGTCTCGGGCTGGGAGTCTGGTGGCGTTTGAAAGGGAGAAAAGCCGTACCCTTCTCCAGCCGCACGCCGCAACTTCCACTTTCCTCGTTTTGGTCTGCGCAGTCTCGTAGGCATTTCCCCGAGTTGGAGAAGTGTCCACGACGGAAAGCCTCTGCTTTCGGGCGGCTCTGCGGAGGACGCACCTGGGAAGAGTGCATGAGTAACAGCGCTCCACCTGTGTGTTGTGCTTGAGTGCTTTTTTTCCCCCTATGTTGTCCACAGCCACTTAGGCCGTGGGGTTTATTTTTGTGATTTCTGGGCCAAAAGGTATCCAGTTAGAAAGTGTAAGAGCTGACTTTTTAAACGAGATTTCGGTAGCGTGTTTTTAAACCACGCTGTGATTGAAAACAAAGTAAAAGGAGAAACAGTACAAGGTAAAATTTTTGCTTAGTGGTTAAGACTAACACCACATGTATCAATTGATTAATCTCTTCCGCCTTTGTAAGCGACTACTGCAGTAGAGTTTCTTTCCGCGAGTAGATAGGTCTCAGACTCTGAGCCATTGCATATTGGCCTGTGAATAAAATGTATCTTCTAAATTGTAACTATTTGGGGGCACCTGGGTGGCCCAGTCTTTGAGCATTGGGCTCTTGATTTCAGCTCAGGTCATGATCCTGAGGTACTTGTGATGGAGCCTCACCTTGGGCTCTGTGCTGACAGTGTAGAGCCTGCTTGGGATTTTCTCACTCCCTCTGCCTCCTCCCCACTCGCGTGTGCTCTCTTGCTCCCATAAATAAATAAATAACTTTATTTAGCAAAGACTACAGAGAACAGGCAGAAGTATTTCTAAAAAGCAAGCGATAATGCTTTTAAGTGAGTTTCTTATTAATGCTCCCGGCCTTTGTCCTCGTTTGGGGGCTTAGCCTATGTGCAGTGTATTGCCGTATTTTGGCTTTGGCTGTATCGGTTACATATTCAATATAGAGCTATTGATTTGGTTGCAGTAGGCAGTTTGTAACAGTTGTCTGCGTAACTTTATCTCTTACCTACATTGCTTGCTTCACATCTGTCCCTGCTTAGAGAAGTTCTGGGATAGATTGATTTAAAGCACCATTTATAAGGTGCTTACCCCCAACACTCGTTATGATACAAACTCAAACTAAGAATATAAGAGAACTTCTCAACTTGTTGAAGAAAATTTGTAAAAACCCTCCTGTTAGTATCATAATTAATGGTGAGAAACTAGAAGCTTTCCTACTGAGGCAAAGATGTCCCGTCTCATCACACCTTTCAAAATTGTACTGGAAATCCTTGCTAATACAGTAAGAAAGGTAAGTAAAAAGTGAACAGATTGAGAAGGAAAAAAAATATGTTGAGGGATAGCATACTTTTTTGTAGGAAATTTCAAAGTATTGAAAAAAAATGGAACAAGTGATTATTGCAAGATTTTAAGATACACAGTTATTACCCAGGAGTCATTTGCTTTCCTATATACCAGCAATGTCCAATTGGTATTTGAAATTTAAAGCACAATACCATTTATAAAAATTAATAGGTATGAATCTAAAATATGTTACAGGATCTATGTGTAGAACTGCAAAACTCTAAGGCAATCAAAGAAGATATAAAAAGAAGAATATTTTGGGTTTATGGATTGGAAGACACTATCATTTGATGTCAATTCTTCCCAACTTGATCTATAGATTCAGCGCAATCTCAATCAAAATTTTAGCAAGTTATTTTGTAGATATCAACAAATTGATTCTGCAGTTTATACAGAAAGGCAAAAGACTGTCCAAAACCAGCACAATCTGAAGAAGTTGGACGGACGCTACCTGATCTCAAAGCTACAGTAAGACAGCATATATTGGCAAAAGAATAGATCAATGAAACAGGATAGGGAACCCAGAAATAGACCCACAAAAATGGTCAACTGATTTTTCAAAAAGGAGCAAAAGCAATATGATTGAGAAAGGGTAGTCTTTTCAACAAATGATGCTAGAAAAACTGGATATTCATATGCAAAAAAAAGCTACACACAGACCTCACACTGTTCACAATAATTAATTCTAAATAGATCATATCCCTAAATGTAAAATGCAAAACTATAAAGCTTCTAGAAGATGGCACAAGAGAAGACTAGGTGACCTTTTTTTTTTTGTTTGGCAGTTGTTTTCACATAAAACACCAAAAGCATGATCCATGAAAGAAAAGATTAAGTTGGATTTCACTAGAATTAAAGACCTTTGCTCTGCAAATGACCCCGCAAAGAAAATAAAAATATGAAAAAATCTGCAAACACGTGTCTGATAAAATACTTATATCCAAAATATAAAAGAACTCTTAGAATTCAACAGTAAGACATCCCAATTTTTAAAAAATTGAAACATAATTAACATATCAGTTTTAGCCATAGAACATGTAGATTCAACAATTCTATACATTACTCAATGCTCACTGCAATAAGTTTTTTTATCTGTTACTGTATGTTATTGCAATATTATTCACTATATTTCCTATGCTGTACTCTATCTCACTGACTTATTTTATAACTGGAAAATTGTATCTCTTAATCCCCTTTATATATTTCACCCATCCCCCTACCAACCTCCCCTCTGGAAACCACCAGTTTGTTCTCTGTATTTAAGAGTTTTGTTTGTTTTTTTAGATTCCAAATATGAGTGAAATTGTATTTGTCTTAGTCTATTTCACTTAGCATAACACCCTTTATGTCCATCTCTGTTGTTGCAAATGGCAAGGTCTCACTCTTTTTTATGGCTGAATAATATATCATTGTGTGCGTGTGCACACACACACTTGATGTCTTTATTCATCCATAGACGCGTGATTGGATTGCTTCCATATCTTGGCTATTGTAAATAATGCTGCAATTAACATAGGGGTGCATGTATCTTTTCAAATTAGTGTTTTCATTTTCTTTGGGTAAATACCTAGTAGTGGAACTACTAGATCATGGGGTACTTTTATTTTTAACTTTTTAAAAATGTTTTATTTATTTTTGAGAGAGAGAGAGCATGGACAGGGGAGGGAGCAGAGAGAGAGGGAGACACAGACTCTGAAACAGGCTCCAGGTTCTGAGTGTCAGCAAGGAGCCCGACGCGAGGCTCTAACTCACAAACTGTGAGGTCATAACCTGAGCTGAAGTCGGTTGCTTACCAACTCAGCCACCCAGGTGCCCCATCTAACTTTTTTTTTTTTTTTTTTAAGTTTAGCTTGAGAGAGAGGGTGCATGCCAGAGAGCAGGGGAGGGGCAGAGAGAGAGCGAGAGAGAGAGTCTACCAAGCAGGCTCCTCACTGTCAGCATGGAGCCCTGAAGGTCTCGAACTCACAAACTATGAGATCATGACCTGAGCCAAAATCAAGAGTCGGATGCTCAAATGACTGAGCCACCCAGGCACGCTATATTTTTAGCTTTTTTAAAAAATTTTATTTTTAATTTTTTTAAATTTATGTCCAAATTAGTTAGCATACAGTGCAACAATGATTTCAGCAGTAGATTCCTTAGTGCCCCTTACCCATTTAGCCCATCCCCCCCCCACAACCCCTCCAGTAACCCTCAGTTTGTTCTCCATATTTATGAGTCTCTTCTGTTTTGTCCCCCTCCCTGTTTTTATATTATTTTTGTTTCCCTTATTTTCATCTTTCTTGTGTCTTAAAGTCCTCATATGAGTGAAGTCATATGATTTTTGTCTTTCTCTGACTAATTTCACTTAGCATAATACCCTCCAGTTCCATCCATGTAGTTACAAATGGCAAGATTTCATTCTTTTTGATTGCCGAGTAACACTCCATTTTATGTATATACCACATCTTCTTTATCCATTCATCCATCGATGGACATTTGGGCTCTTTCCATACTTTGGCTATTGTTGATAGTGCGGCTATAAACATGGGGGTGCATGTGTCCCTTTGAAACAGCACACCTGTATCCCTTGGATAAATGCCTAGTGGTGCAATTTCTGGGTCATAGGGTAGTTCTGTTTTTAGTTTTTTGGGGAACTGCCATACTGTTTTCCAGAGTGGCTGCACCAGCTTGCATTCCCATATTTTTAGCTTTTTGAGGAACCTCCGTACCATTTTCCACAGTGGCTGTACCAGTTTACATGCCCACCAATACTACATAAGGGTACCTTTTTCTCCACATCCTCACCAACACTTGTTCTTTTTTTTTTTTTAATTATTTTTTGTTTTTAGAGAGAGCACATGTGCAAGGAGGGGACAGGCAGAGAAAGGGAGAGAGAATCCTAAGCAGGCTCTTTGCTGATAGTGCAGAACCTAATGCAGAGCTTGATCTCATGAACCGTGAGATCATGACCTGAGATGAAATAAAAAGTTGGATGCAACAGAGCCATCCAGACACCCCTATTTCTTGTGGTTTTAATATTAGCCATTATGACAGGTATGAGTTGATGTCTCATTGTGGCTTTGGTTTGCATTTTCTTGATGATTAGTGATGTTGAGCATCTTTTCATGTGTCTGTTGGCCATCTGTCTTTTTTGGAAAAATGACTATTTAGGTCCTTTGCCCATTTTTAATTTTTTTTTAATGTTTTTATTTATTCTCGAGACAGAGACAGAGCATGAGCAGGGGAGGGGCAGAGAGAGAGGGAGACACAGAATCTGAAGCAGGCTCCAAGCTCTCAGCTGTCAACACAGAGCCCAACGCGGGGCTTGAACTCACGGACTGTGAGATCATGACTTGAGCTGAAGTCGGACACTTAACTGACTGAGCCATCTGGGAGCCCCTTAGCATTTAAAAGAAATTTTTTTAATGTTTTTTCCTTTGCCTATTTTTAATTGGAATTTTATTATTATTATATTATTATTATTATTGGTGTAAACTTGTATAAGTTCTTCATTTATTTTGGATATTAACCCCTTATTGGATATATCATTTGCAAATATCTTCATTTTGTTTTTTTGGTGGTTTCCTTCACAATGCAAAAGCTTTTTATTTTGATGTGGTCCCAGTAGTTTATTTTTGCTTTTGTTTCCTCTACCTGAGAAGACATACATACAAAGATGTTGCTGAGATTGATGTCCAAGAGATTAGTGCCTATATTTTCTTCTAGGAGTTTTATGATCTCGGATCTTGAATCCAGTTTGAGTTCACTTTTGTGTCTGGTGTGAGAAAGTTGTCCACTTTCATTCTTTGGCATGTAGCTGTCCAGTTTCCCCAGAACTGTTTATTGAAGAGATTGTCTTTTCCTCATTGTATATTTTTGCCTCATGCCTTGTAAGCATGAGTTTATTTCTGGGTTCTATTCTGTTCTATTGATCTATGTGTCCATTTATACTGTTTTGATTACTACAGCTTTGTAGTGTATCTTGAAATTTGGGATTGTGATACCTCCAGCAAGTTCGGCTGCCCATTGCTTGAAAAGCCATTACTCAAGAGCAAATTTTTTCGTTTGTTTTTTAAAAGTTTATTGATTTATTTTGAGAGAGAGAGAGCGCATGTGCATGACCAGGGGAGGAGCAGAGAGAGAGAGAGGGAGAGAGAATCTCAAGCACGCTCCCCACTGTCAATGCAGCTCTGGTCATAGGGATGGATCCCATGAACTGTGAGATCATTACCTGAGCTGAAATCAAGAGTTGGACACTCAACTGATTGAGCCACTCAGGTGCCACTCAAGAGACAAATTTTGATTAGAAAGGAATTTGAGCTTTAATCTGAAGGCTGGCAACCTGAGGAGAAGGTGAACTCTTGTCCAAAAGCTGACTCCGAGGGGCCTCTGGGTGGCTCAGTTGGTTAAGTGTCCAACTTTGGCTCAGGTCATCATCTCGTGGTCAGTGAGATCGAGCCCTGAGTTGGGCTCTGTGTTGACAGTGTGGAGCCTGCTTGGGATTCTCTGTCTTCCTCTCTCTGCCCCTCCCCCACTCACACTCTATCTCTCCCTCTCAAAATTAATGAATAAATCTTTATTTTATTTTTTAAATGTTTATTTTTTGAGAGCGTGCACATGCAAGAGATAGAGATAGATTGAGTGGGGGAGGGGCAGAGAGAAAATCTGAAGCAGGCTCCCGGCTCTGAGCTGTCAGCACAGAGCCTGACACAAGGACCACAAACCATGAGATCGTGACTTAACCAACTGAGCCACCCAAGCACCCCACTAAATAAAACTTTAAATTAAAAAAAAACAAAACAAAAGCCAACTCTGAGGTTTCTGCCTGGAGCAGGAGTTTTTAAAGAGGTTTAGGGTGGTTAATCAGCAAACAGAGTGCAGTGGCCTGCAACCTTTCTTGATTATATGAAGACTTGATGCCAGCTACAAAAGTTATCTCAGTGTTTGTGGGTTGTGCAACAGAGTCTGGTTCTTGTTTCATGATATGCAGTAGTACTCTGTTCTTTCTGCAGAGAAGGGCTGGGTTTATAGATAACAATGAGAGGTCAGTAAAATCATTTGTGTGGCCTAAAAAAAGAAAAACATTTTGCTAAAAAAATTTTAGGCTAATGAGAAAGCCAAGGTGGCTTCAAACAGAATTGCTGGCTTCTGTGACCTGGGAAAGTTCTGGTCCTTATTCCTCAAGATCAGTGGTCTGCAATCTCAAAGAAAGTAAATTAGTTCTGTTACGGATCAAGGGACTCAGGTCAGCAAGTAAGGAATGTTTTATCTTGAGGCAAGTTAACACATAAGATCATCTGGAGTGCTGTTACCTTTGATAGGGATTGCATTAAATCTATAGATTGCTTTGGGTAGTATGCACATTTTAACAATGTTGATTCTTGGACTCTATCAGTATGTAATAGCTTTCCTTTTATTTGTGTCAGTGTTTTATAGTTTTCACAGTGCAGGTCTTTTACCTCTTGGTTAAGTTTATTCTTGGATATTTTATTTTTTATCAGTTTCTAATAGTTTTTTGGTGGAGTCTTTAGGGTTTTCTATATATAAGATCTGCAGATAGTGAGTTTTACTTCTTCCTTACCAATTTGCATGGCTTTTACTTCTTTTTGTTGTCTGAGCTGTGGCTAGGACTTTGAGGACTATGTTGAATAAAAGTAGTGAGAGTGGGTATCCTCTTGATACTGACCTTAGAGGAAATGCTTTCAGTTTTTCACCATTGAGTATGATGTTGGTTGTGGGTTTTTCATATATGGCTCTTACTAGGTTGAGGTATGTTTCCTCTGAACCCACTTTGTTGAGAGGAAAACATCCCACTTTTATTTTTTTTTTTTTTTTTTTTTTTTTTTTTTTTTTTTTTTTTTACATTTTAAGAGCTTACACATATGTTTATTTAAGATTCTCAATATTCATACCAAAGAGAACATCCCACTTTTAAACTGGGTAAAAGATCTGAACCCACATCTCACAAAGAAGATATACAGATGGCAAATAAGCATATGAAAAGATTTTCAACATTTTTATGTCATAAGGGTGTTCTTAGTAGTAGTTTATCACTGCAAAAGAGTGGAAGCATGACTGTCCTTGAATTGAATTGCAATGTAATACTGTTCAGCTAGTGAAAGGAAGAAGGCATCCAAGTGTTGAAAGGGAAACAAAACAAAACTGTCAACTAAGAATGCCTGGCAAAGTTGTCCTTCAGAATTGAAAGATAAAGAATTTTCTGGACAAAGACAATCTCAAGGAGCTCCTCACCACTAGACTGGCCTTACGCGAAATGTTAACGGGACTTCTTTAAGCTGAAATTAAAGGGTACTAATTAGTAACAAGAAAACATATGAAAATATAAATCTCACTGATAAAGGTAAGTATGTAGTAAAAATCATAACAATCTAATGTTGCAAAGGTGTTGGGTTAATCACTTCTAAATCTTGTGTGAAGGTTAAAAGAAAAGCATTATTAACTGTAACTATAATAATTTGTTAATGGATACATAAGATAAAAAGATGTAAACTGTGGTATGAAAGACATAAAACGTGGGGGCTGAGTTTAATTGTAGAGCTTTAGAATGCATCCAAACTCATCAACGAAGATAGACTGTTATAAAAAGAAGGCAGCTTAAATGTGGAATGGTCACCAAGGTATTTAGTAGAAAAAACAAGCAAGATGCCACTGTCTGGGTAAAATGAACAAAGGAATCTGCACATGTAAGTACTTGTATTGTCCTAGATGATCTCTGCAAGAATATCCAAAAGAACAGTTAAAATGGGTTCCTTTTTAGGATAGGTTGAATTTGATCTTTTTGAACTCTTCTAATATATTCATGTATTGACTTTTCAAAAAAACTTAAAAATTACATGCCAATACTGAACTCTTGGCTTTCTGAACTAATGGAAGGGAAAAGAACTATGAATGAATACAAGGCAAGAGGGTAATTTTGAAAAAATTATATTTGGTTTTTAGAATTCAGCCAGAGGTACATGAACCACAGATGTTTATCACCCCTCCAAGACCAAGTTCATTTTCAGCAGCCCAGATGAGACCACCATAAATGAAGTAAGTAGAATAAGGCTACCCTGGTATCATCACTCTGCTCAATCTCCATAACTAGCTTTACACATTTTGCTCAGTATTTTAAATTAAAAGAGCTTCTGGTAAAGGTAAATTATAGACTGGAACTGTTTTCCAGAATAGGTAAGTTCTCATTCAGTTTGAAACCCCTGTTCTTATAGTTTTGCCCCTTTGTCTATTTCCCATCCTCCAACTCTGAACAAGCCTTTCTATCCTTAGAGACTCAGCCCAACTTCTGTGCAGATCTGCTCCAGTTTGAATCCAAATGAATTTTTCTTAATGAAACTTCTATAACTCCTAATATATTGCTTAGTAATTATTCCATGAACACGTGTCTTGCCTCTTTAATTGGACTATAAACTCTCTAGGGATTATGGGATATATTATATATATATGTATGTATGTATGTATATATGTGTATATATGTATGTATGTATATGTGTGTGTGTGTGTGTACATATCACTTATTTTTTTGGACTCTAAAGCATTCCCAGTCCAGTTGTGGACCAATGGAAGGTGTTAAAAGTGAATGAAAACAGGTTATTTGGGCCCCATTCACATATACTTGCTCAAAGTGGAGAACCTACCTCAGCCCTCCAGGATGAGTCTGGTTTTGGTCTTTCTCCATATAAATCATGAATGACATTTGGTTTTTATTTCTGCCATTAATTTAAAAAGCGCTGGGAAAATCATTTTTGATTTGCACATGAAATAATATATTGCTTTTCAGAATGAAAACAAATTCTGTGACTCATTTTTGTTATGAATAATTTAGAACATTTGTGTATATCCTATTTCTGGATAAAATAGTTCAAAATAAGATTTTAGTAATGCATGTGTGATACATATTTAAAAACAAAAATATCTTCTTGAATGTTTGTCTTTGTAGTAAATGCAAGTCATTCAAATTGTTTTCTCTCAAGACCCAAAAATGCTAGGGCATTGCCAGCTTTGAGTCTATCCTGCAAAAGAAAAAAAAGTTTTATTTTATTTTGTTTTGTTTTGGGGGGGGGGGGGGACAGAGAGAGAGAGAGAGAGAGAGAGAGAGAGAGAGAATCTTAAGCAGCTCCACACTCAGCCAGAAGCCCAGTGTGGGCCTCAATCCCATGACCCTGGGATCATGACCTGTGCTGAAGTCAAGAGTGGGATGCTCAACCAACTGAGCCACCCAGGTGCCCCAAGGTTTTTTTTTTAAGCATTATTTAATGGTTGTTTTAAAATACTTATTGAGTGTCTTTATCAGGTTTTTAAAAGATGAATTTCCCAATGTGAGAGAAAAATATTAGCAAGTTAAACAATGAATCTCTTGACCCCTGTTTTGCCCCACGATTTGAAATCTGTTTCAAACTTGGTCATGGGAACAAAGGAGAATTATAAGGGGGGAGAGCTCTCTTAGGAAAAAACGCCTTTCTTTGGAAACCTCTGCAGGACCCTCTAGTGGGTTTCAAGGACTATTTAGAGGCAAATACAGTTGACCCTTGAACAACAGGAGTTTGAACTGTGTAAGTTCACTTACATTTGGATTTTTTTTGAATAAATATATTGGAAAAATTTTTTGAGATTTGTGACAATTTGGAAAAACTCGCAAACTGTGTAACCTAAAAGTACTGAAAAGTTTTTTAAAAAGTTAGGTGTTATTGTAACATTATGGTGTATAATACATGTAATATACAAAATATGTGTTAATTGACTGTGTTATTGGTAAGGCTTGTGGTCAACAGCAGGCTATTTGTAGTTAAGCTTTTGGGGGGTCAAATGTTATACATGAATTTTGATGTAGGAGTTAGCATCCCTAACTCAGTGTTGTTCAAAGGTCAACTGCATAGAGAAAAGGTACACTGTAGGTCTGTGGGACAGGAGAGCTGGAGACAGTGCCCAGAAATCTTGTAGCCATCCTCCAGTTTCTAGGCATATGTGTTATCCCTTCACATGGCCCTGAATAAAAGGTAAGCTCTTTTGGTACAAGAAAAGTGACAGATGAAGCACCTCAGAATATGGTACAAGTATGTATATTTATAGATTTCAGATGAGAAAAGGACTCTGAAATTTTTCTTCACTTTCTTCCCAGTTATAGACTAGGTCAGCTCCACAAAGAAACTCCTGTGACTTAAGGGGTAACTTTTGTGATACCCTAATTGATATACATCCAGCTTGCAAAGGGCAGGCAAGAATGGAAGGAAATGTATGGAGTTGTGTAACATTTGTGGATATTAATGCATTTCAGTGTATCTTAACGGCTTCAGGGTTCTCAAACAGCCTTGGAGAGTGGGTGATTTGAGCAGGGACCTTTTATTCAGGGTTCTTCCTTGATCCACACTTGGACCATTCCCTCTAAAGAAAGCTTTTAGAAGTGACTCTTGCTGCTCTGAGAAACTATGTGCTTTACCTTTACAAATAGGTTGGGACCAACTACCGTTTGAAGAAGATACATTTTGGCGTGTTGGATTTGGGATTGGGTCCATGTGCTATAATCCAGTGGTTAATATTGCCTTTGGTAAATCACCCAGCATCCAAATCTTGTTTTCCTCCTCTGCATCTGCATACTGGAATGCAACTACCTGTCTACCTCCCAGTGTTGTTATGGTCATCAAATGGGTTTATTTATTTCATTTAAAAAATGTTTTAGTGAGATTTACCTTCATATGGCTCAAAATTAGAAAGATACAAAATGGACGCTTCCTTTCACTACTGCCACCCAACCAGTACTTTTTCTTCCCAGAGTTATTAGTTTCTTGTCTGTTTTTCCCAAAGGTATTTATGCATATATAAGCAAATACTTGTATTTAGGTATATAGGTTTTTTCATAAATGGTTAGTATATTATACACAAATGGAAGTACACTATATGTGTTGTTTTGTACCTTGCTTTTTAAACTTAATATATCTTGGAAATTGATTTTTAATTTTTTTTATACATTCCATTGTATGGATATATTATTGTTTATTCCCCTATAGATTCTTTTCAGTCTTTTATTATAAACAGTGTTACAGTGAGCAGTCTTTTAAGGAATGTCATGAATTTGTGACAGTGTAAAATTTTCATGCAAGAGTTTTTAAAAACTTTGACCTTAAAAGTCATAAGCATGGGGGCGCCTGGGTGGCTCAGTTGGTTAAGTGACTGACTCTTGATTTTGGCTTAGGTCATGATCTTGAACCCATGGTGGGTTCCATGCTAACAGTGCAGAGCCTGCTTGAGATTCTCTCCACTCTGTCTGCCCCTACCCCTGCTCATACTTTCTCTCTCAAAATAAATAAAGAAATATTAAAAAACATCATAGCACATAAAATTAAAAAACTAGAGGTATAAAATAATAGTAGCTATTATTCCATTAAAGTTTTGTAAGTTCTTTTTTTTTTTTTTTTTTAACTTTTTTTGAGAGAGAGAGAGAGCACAAGCAGGGGAGAGGCAGAGAGAGAAGGAGACAGAATCCCACACAGTCTCCACACTGTCAGTGCAGAGCCAGGTGTGGGGCTTGAACCCACGAACTGTGAGATCTTGACCTGAGCCAAAATCAAGAGTCAGATGCTTAACCGATTGAGCCACCCAGGCGCCCCTCCATTAAAGTTTTAATCGGGATACTTAGGATAATTTGATTTCAGTTTAATTTTGGTTACCTTTATAGAAAGTTTTTCATTTTCAATGTTTGTTGCAAAAAGAAAAATAAAAAAAAAAAAAACCTTACTACATACAGCTTCCTACTTTGTTTATTTATTTATTTATTTATTTATTTTTTTTAATTTTTTTTTTTTTAACGTTTATTTATTTTTGAGACAGAGACAGAGCATGAACAGGGGAGGAGCAGAGAGAGAGGGAGACACAGAATCTGAAACAGGCTCCAGGCTCTGAGCTGTCAGCACAGAGCCCGACACGGGGCTCGAACTCACTGACCGTGAGATCATGACCTGAGCCGAAGTCGGATGCCTAACCGACCAAGCCACCCAGGCGCCCCTGTTTATTTATTTTTAAGCTAACTTAAATGTTTATTCTGAGAGAGAGAGTGGATGTGCCTGAGTCGGGGAGGGGCAGAGAGAGAGGGAGAGCGAGAATCCCAAGCAGGCTCCACGCAGTCAGCATAGAGCCCAATGTGGGGCTCAGACCCACCAAGCGCGAGATCATGAGCTAAGCTAAAATCAAGAGTTAGACACTTAGCCAACTGAGCCACCTAGGCACCGTGCTTCCTACTTTAAATAAGTGAATATTTAACAATCCAAGACTTTCAGTGCTTTACGACGGGTAAGTGGCAAAGGGGAGACTTTCTGTAGAAAGCAGTCTGAAGTTTCCTGGTTAATAATTGTCCCTATGTCTTCATCTTTGGCCACCCTTGACCCCAGTTGTGATTAATGGCGAGGCCCTTAGGAAGAACTTATTCTGTTGAGGGGTAGGGGTGAGGAAGGGAAGAGGATGACAAAGGAGAGGGGATCTGGGGACACAGCATCTCATTATAAACTCATCTGACTTCATAAGCCTAAAGGGCAGAATAGGCAGTGGCAGCATTATAGCACATTTTAGTATCATTTACCCACCCTAAAAGTCAAATGCCGAAAGAAGAAAATTGTTACTTGAGAGTTCTGGTTCTTTGAGTTCTGTTAATCAAGACTTTAGTCTTAAGATCCAAATAATGGGAATCATTACAATTTTTGAGATTGGTAGATTTGTTACAGAAATATTAAAGGAAAAACTTAGGCATTTTTCTTATTCATCTAACATGTAAACATAAATGTGTTATTGTGATACGCTTCTTGACAGTTTTCTTTCTCTGCTTTATGAATTTAGTTGTACTAGGTTGGCTTTCAGCTTTTTAAAAAAGTAGTTAAAAAAATTTGAATTCCAGTTAGTTAACGTACACTGTTGTATTAGTTTCAGGTGTATAATATAGCGGTTCAGTAGTTTTTACTTGGTCCTCATCAAGATGTTGTACTGTTAATCCCTTTTACGTGTTTTACTCATCCCCCAACCTACCTCACTGTGGTAACCATCTGTTTGTTCTCTATAGTTAAGAGTCTGTTTTTTGGTTTCTTTTTTTTCTGCTTTGTTCATTTGTTTTGTTTCTTAAATTCCATATATGACTAAATGGTGTTTGTCTTTGACTCATTTCATTTAGCGTTATACTCTAACTCCATCCATGTTATTGCAAAAGGCAAGATTTCATTCTTTTTTTATGGCTGAGTAATATATATGTGTGTGTGTGTGTGTGTACACACACACATATATAAACCACATCTTCCTTTGCTCTTTAACAGTTTTGCTATTTCCAATAACAGTTCTAGGAATATTAGGTGTAATATTTCCCTTGTTCTTTGTTGTCACGTATCAAAGTACATACTCTGAAACCAAAGAATTAGAGCAGGAAAACTCAGGGAAAAGACCATGAAGTAAACGGCATATACCTTTGTTTCTGCATCAAATTCTTCTATGGACTCTATTAATTTTCCAGGTTCCAGCTCCCCTAGTGGAAAGGGGTAATCAGTTCCCAAAATGACTTTATCCTGAAAAAAATTTTATATACAGCATCAAAGAACCTCCTCTAAATACAATTATATTAACATATTACAAGCACTCCTATGATAAAATAACAAATTCCTTCCAGTTAATAGAAACAAACTGATCTAAAATGTTAAAGATTTAATGAATTCAAAATGTATTCTGACATTTTCTCCAGCAGGTGTCGCTATTGGGTTTCTTAAAGTTGCAAATCAACCCCCATCCTCCCTTCTTAAAATAACTGAATATATAATTCTCAAATATAAGAAGCAAGTATTTATTCAATAAAGCATGCTGATATCTTTAGACAAAATAAGGGTTCTGTATTCCTTAGAATGACATGTTGCAATTGATCCCATATATGTGTGTATATATATATATATATATATATATATATATACACACACACACACATATATATATATATATATATATATATATATATCCCATATGTATATATTTTAAAGACTTTATTTTTAAGTAATCTGTACACTCATTGTGGGGCTTGAACTCACAACCCTGAGACCAAGAGTTGCATGCTCCATGGACAGAACTAGCCAGGCACCCCTGGTCCCATGATTTTTGAAAACATGCTAGAGTTGGAAGGGAGAAAATAAAAAACAACTGGATAAAAAGTAAAGACAAACAAAAACCAATCCCCAAATAATTCCTATCTCTATAAACTGAACCAGTCTGTTTTTTTTTTTTTTAATGATGTAGCTTGAATCTCTGTTTGATACTTTGTACAACAAAGTACAAAGGCTTGTCCATCTACAAATATATAAAGTGGTATGTCAAGCAATGTGTTAGAATCTAGATTATCCTGGCCAACAAACAGAAACGTTCTCTGTCTTCAGAGAACTTGTAATTCGGTAAAAAAGAGTGACATTAAATCAATAATGGAAATCTATTAAAATAAAATAAGAAAAACACATTTTCAACCAGAAATTTTACTTCTAGAAATGTGTAGGGCGCCTGGGTGGCTCAGTCGGTTAAGCGTCCGACTTCGGCTCAGGTCACGATCCCACGGTCCGTGAGTTCGAGCCCCGCGTTGGGCTCTGGACTGATGGCTCAGAGCCTGGAGCCTGCTTCTGATTCTGTGTCTCCCTCTCTCTCTGCCCCTCCCCCGTACATGCTCTGTTTCTCTCTGTCTCAAAAATAAATAAAAACGTTAAAAAAAATTAAAAAAAAAAAAAAAGACATGTGTTCCACTAATACACTTGTAATGGAAATATATATGAGAAAATTAATTGCAACATTATTTGTAGCATCAAAAGACTAGCAAACTAAATTATAGCATATCTAAGAAATAAAGAGGAATGAGGAATACTTACCTATGTTGAAATGGAATAATCACTGAGTTATATTGTAAGGTAGAATGATGTTGAAGTTAAATTGTAAAGAGAAAAAAGTCTAGGACAATGTATCTGCTATGCTCATATTTCTGTTTTTAATAAGGAATATATAGATACGCAAATGAATGTTTGTATGTATGCAGTCTATTTAAGGAATTGTACCCAAGAAACAAGTAACATTAGTTGCCTCTGGAAAAGAACATTAGGATTTGGGGATGGAGGAGATCCCTTCTCCCCCTTCTGGAATGTAATTAGCTTAATACAAATATACCTTTTAAAAATATAT
Organism: Panthera tigris; assembly: GCF_018350195.1. NCBI lineage: Eukaryota > Metazoa > Chordata > Mammalia > Carnivora > Felidae > Panthera > Panthera tigris. The sequence continues at coordinate 125,326,774 of NC_056667.1, read as the reverse complement.
AATTCAGTGGGTTTTAATATATTTTTGTATTTGTGTAATCATTTCCATCATCTAATTCCAGAACATTTTTATCATACCAAAGTTAATCCCATACCTGTTAACAGGCACTTCCCATTCCCTCTTTCTTCCCTTCCTAGGGTAAACTAATTTACCCTAGGAATTGCCTGCTCTGGACATTTTATGTAAACAGAACAATGTATTATGTTGCCATCTTTTGTTTAGTGTACTGTTTTCAAGGTCATCCATGTTGTAGCCTAAATCAATACTTCTTTCCTTTTTATGTGGAATAATATTCCATTGTATAGATGTACCATGTTTTATTTATCTGCTTACCAGATAATGGACATTGGGTTGTTTCTACTTTTTGGCTATTATGATAATGCTGCTCTGAATACTTTTTTAAAAAATTTTTATTTATTTTGAAAGTGGGAGAAAGCATGAGTGGAGGAGGGGCAGAAAGCGAGCAGGTGAGAGAGAATCCCAAGCAGGCTCTGTGCTGTCTGCAGATTTCATGACTGTGAGATCATGACCTGAATAGAAATCAAGAGCCAGATGCTTAACTGGCTGAACCACCCAGGCACCCCTCCTCTGAACATTTTTGTGCAAGTTTTTACATCAACATGCTTTCATTTCTCCTAGATATACACTTATCAGTGGGGTTGCTGGGTCATGTGGTAAGTCCATGTTTAACATTTTGAGGAGCTACTTTTCACAGTGGATGCAGCATTCTGCATTCTAACCAGGAATGTCTGAGGATTCTAATTTCTCCAAGTCCTCATCAACACTTGCTATTGTCTGTCTTTTTAATTATAGCCATCATAGATATAAAATAATATCTCACTGTGGTCTTAATTTACATTTCTCTAATGAATAATTATCTTGAACATCTTTTCATGTGTTAATTGGCCATTTTATGTCATTGGAGAGATATCTATTCAGAACATTGTGTCTATTCAAGCCCATTTATTTTTTATAGTTGAGTTGTAAGAGTTTTAAAATACTTTCTGGGGGCGCCTGGGTGGCTCAGTCGGTTGAGCATCCGACTTCGGCTCAGGTCACGATCTCGCGGTCCGTGAGTTCGAGCCCGGCGTCGGGCTCTGGGCTGATGGCTCAGAGCCTGGAGCCTGCTTCCGATTCTGTGTCTCCCTCTCTCTCTGCCCCTCCCCCGTTCATGCTCTGTCTCTCTCTGTCCCAAAAATAAATAAACGTTAAAAAAAAATTTGTTTAAAAAAAAAATAAATAAAATACTTTCTGAATGTTAGAGGTTTATCAGATATATATCTACAGATATTTTGTTCATTCTTTGGGTTATCTTTTCATTTTACTAGAAGTATATATGAAGTACAAAAGTTTTTAATTTTGATGAAGTCTAATTTATCTAAAAACTTTGGTTCCTTATGCTTTTGGTGTCATATTTAAGAAACTATTGCCTAATCCAAGGTCACAAAGATTTACAACTATATTTTCTTCTAAGTGTTTGTAGTTTTCCTTTGTCCATTTAGGTCTCTGATCTATTGGGGTTCATTTTTATGTGGGGTATAAATAAGCGGTACAACTTAATTTTTATTTTTTTGCATGTGGATACCCAGTTATTTTCCTGCTATAAGTTGAAAAGACTATTCTTTCCTCATTTAATTCCATTGGCACCTCTGTTCTAAATCAGTTGATCTTTATGTCTGCCCTATGCTAGTACTACACAGTTTTGACTACTGTAGCTGTGTAAAAAGTTGTGAAATTAGAAGTGTGAGTCCTTCAACTTTGTTCTTTTTACATTGGTTTTGTCTATTTTGGGTCTGTTGCTTTTATATATGAATTTTAGGATCAGCTTGTCAATTCTGCAACAGAAAAAAAAGGCACCTGGATTTTTGATAGGGATTGCATTGAATCTGTAGGTCAATATGGGGACTATTGCCATTTCACAGTATGGAGTTTTCCAATCAGTGAACATGAGATGTCTTTCTTTTAAGTTTTTATTTAAATTCCAGTTAGTTAACATACAGTGTAATATTAGTTTCAGGTGTCCAGTATAGTGATTTAACATTTCTATGCATCACCCACTGCTCATCACAAGTTCACTCTTTAATGAACATAGGATGGCTTTTCATATTTTTTTAATGTTTATTTATTTTTGAGAGAGAGAGAGAAGAGAGAGAGAGAGTGAGTGAGCAGAGGAGAGGCAAAGAGAGAGGGAGACACAGAATCTGAAGCAGGCTCCAGGCTCTGAGCTGTCAGCACAGAACCAGATGTGGGGTTCAAACTCACGAACTGCGAGATCATGACATGAGCCAAAGTCAGTCGCTTAACTGACTGAGCCACCCAGGCACCCTGGAATGTCTTTTCATTTATGTAGGTCTTTGATTTTCTTTAGCAGTGTTTTATAGTTTAGTGCCCAAGTCTTGCACTTCTTTAGTTGGATTTATTCCTACGTATTTCATTCTTTTGAATGCTATTATAGATGAGATTTATAATATGGATTATTTTTATGGATTTTTCATTGCTAGTATATAGAAATATGATTAAGTTTTATATATTTATTTTGTTACCTACAGTCTTGCTGAATCTGTTTATTAGCCCTCATGGTTTATTTGTAGATTCTTTAGAATTTTCTTTTTTTTTTTTAATTTTTTAATGTTTATTTATTTTGGAGAGAGAGAGACAGAGTGTGAGTCGGGAAGGGGCAGAGAGAGAGAGAGAGAGAGAGAGAGGGAGACAAAGAACCAGAAGCAGGCTCCAGGCTCCACGCTGTCAGCACAGAGCCTGACCCGGGACTCAAACTCACCAGCCATGAGATCACCATGATCTCATGATCATGGCCTGAACCAAAGTCAAACGCTCAACTGACTGAGCCACCCAGGTGCCCCCCATTTCTTTTTTTAATTTTGTAATAATTTATTTATTTTGGGGGAGAGAGAGAGAGACAGTGTGTGAGCAGGGGAAGGGCAGAGAGAGAGCATAGGATTTTCTATGTATAAGGTCATGTCATCTGAAATATTTATGCTTCTTCCCTCCCAATCTGGATGCCTTTTATTTATTTTCCTTCCCTAATTTCCCTGGCCAGAGTCTCCAGTGCATCGTTAAATAGAAATGGTGAGAGCAGAACCTTTCAGTTCACCATTAAGTGTGTTAATGTTAGTTAGTTGCGGATATTTAATAGATGCTCTTTATCAGGTTGAGGAAGCTCTCTTCTTCTAGTTGTTGAGTGTTTTTATCATTCAAGGCTGTTGGATCTTGTTTAGTACTTTTCCTGCGTCTATTGAGATGATTTTGTAGTTTTTGTTCTTTATTCTATTAATATGCTATTGATTGGTGTGTGTGTGTGTCTGTCTGTCTGTTGAAAAACCTTGTGTTCCTGGGATAAATCCCAGTAGGTCATAGTGTATAATTCTTTTTATCTGTTGCTAGATTGAGTTTAATAAATATCATTGGGGAAATTTGCATCTGTATTCATAAAGGATATTAGCCTGTAGTTTTCTTGTGATTACTTGGTCTGGTTTTGGTATCAGCGTGATGCTGGCTTCATAGAATAAGTTAGGAAGTGTTTCCTTCATTTGTATTTTTTCAAACGATTTGTGATGGATTGAAGTGGTTGTAATTCTTTTTAAATTTTTTGGTAAAATTCACCAGTGAAGCCATCTGGTCCTGGGCTTTTTTTTTGTGAGACATTTTAAAATTATGAGTTTAACCTCTTTACTTGTTACAGGTCTATTCAGATGTTCTTTTTCTTCTTGAGTCAGTTTCTGTCATCTTTCTAGGAATTTCTCCATTTCATTTAGGTTATCTGATTTGTTAGCATATATTTGCTCATAGTTTTTTCCTATAATTCTTTTTATTTCTGTAAGATCTGTAGTAATGGCCTCTCTTTCATGTCCAATTTTAAGGTTTTTTTTAAGTCTTTTTTTTTTTTTTTCAGTTTATTCATTTTTGAGAGAGAGAACAGGGGAGTGTCAGAGAGAGAGTGGAAGAGAGAGAATCCATGCAGGCTTCACTGTCAGTGCAGAGCTTGATGTGGGGCTCGAACTCATGAACTATGAGATCATGACCTGAGCCAAAATCAAGAGTCAGATGCTCAACTGACTGAGCTACGCAAACACCCTCGTTACAGCCTTTCTAGGAGAAGGATCCCATCATTGTCCCCATTCAACAGACGAGGAAACAGAGATGAAAACTAACTTGCTTAGAGTTGCACAGCTAGTATGTGGTAAAGCAAGGCTTGTGTCTCCATTTTTTCCACTCAGCTGAGAAGTGGGATAGAAATTATCTCTAGCTCTGAGCCAAAGGCCTGGTACAGAGTAGATGTTTATTGAATTAAATTGGACCACTACTATAATTTTATAACTGATTCCGGTCTCATCCATTTTAATCAATATCTAACACTGGAGAGAGTGCTGATTTGAATATAAATCTGATCATGCCACATCCCTGCTCAAGCTCTTTCAATAATTTCCTCTTGTCCAGAAGGTGCAACCCAAATTTCTTAGCAAGGAACAAAATGCCCCCAGTAAATGTGAGAAAAAAAGTTGTCCCAAATCTAAACTGGGGCAGAGCTTTGTGGCCTGATATGGCTATCTATTCTGCCTGGTGAATAATGAGCATTCTTTTTTTAAAAATTGAGGCATAATTGATGTATAACATTATGTTAGTTTCAGCTGTCTTGCATAATGGTTCGATACTTGCATATATTATGAAAACGATCACCGCAATAAGTTAACATTTGTCACCAAACATAGATTAGCATTCTTGATAAAATACTTGGATAATTTTTTTTGGTAGACTTTAATGAGTTTAAGAGCTCCTAGGACATACCCTAGGAAGACTATTAGTCTTCAAACTAGACTAAGAATTGTAACCAATAATGTAAAGAGGCTAATTGTCCTTGACTAGATAGTTATCTTCTTTCTTAAAATCCAGTCTAAAAATAACTAACCATCTTTTCCCCTATAAAATATCTCTGCCAGGATTCTTTGAATTGGACTTTTCAGAAAGCCTGTTTTTGAAACATGTTTGAAATAAAACTCTGACATGCATATAATCAATCTGAGAGTGGCTTTGCGTGTTGAAGGAATGAATACTTGAATGTATGAAAGAGGGAAGTTTGATTGTTACTAGGCCTGAAATATTAAATATATTTTAAGTTTGTTTATTTCTTTGTTTACTTATTTTGAGAGAGAGCGAGCGCAAGCATGAGTGTGGTAGGGGCAGAGAGAGAGAATTCCAAGCAGTCTCCTCACTGCCAGTGCAGAGCCTGATGTGGGCCTCAGACTCACAACCCATGAGATCATGACCTGTGCTGAAATCAAGAATCAGATGTTTAACTGACTGAGCCACCCAGGTGCCCCTTAAATATATTTTGAATATGCTAAATTTGACCTCTTATAAGAATAAACGACACTTTACCAGAAAAAAAAAAAAAAGATTTTCCTAGGTTTTATGAATACATTTACATGAAATAATATGGGAAAGTGTATAAGAAAATTAGAGGAAGGCCATGATGGACTAACAACTCTATTTCTAGATTCTTGTATTCATTACTGTAAAAAACCAAGCAAATACACCTGCTGATGGAAGCCCTAAAGACCCGAAGTTATGTCTACTCACATCTGTGCCAACAGCTGATCTCCTTCTGCACTGCCTGTTTTATATTCACTGGAGCTTCATTTGTCCTTATTTCTGCTCCTCTTGCTAAAGCTGTTTACAATTCTAAAACACAACATGATTTTAAAAAGTCCCATGCTATATTACATTTGTTAACTACATTACATGAAATTGAAATTTAGAAATTTATTTTGCTTTCTAGTCAAGAATTCTTCCATTCCCAATATTATGGCCTTCCTGGATACAAATACATTTGGTGGTGGGCGGGGGGGGGGGTGTTGTCCCATTTTAATATGGAGAGAGCAAAGAATTTTAAAGCAAAAATAAAAACCACTTCTCTGCATTTTAATCCTTCTTGGTTAGGATACTTCCCTGCTCTCCTAGCTAACTTGATTATGTATGCCTTTTGCCAAACTCCAAACTCATGGTTTGGCAGTATTCAATTATTATTTAGTAGCTATTGTTCACAGTTCTTCTCTATAGGAGTTTAATTACCCACTTATGATAATCTGGTTTGTTAATTTTTCATACCCTTTATCTGTACAACTTTTATTGATACTGTCTGGTAAATTTTCAACCATTTCTAACTTGGTAGGAATTTCATAAGGGAGAATGAAGTGGGCATAGAAGAACTGGAAATGAAGTTCTAATTAATGGAATTTCTTGTTCAGAGGAAGAAGAGAGAGTAGCAGGGAAGAGGTGGGGAGAAGAAATTCCTCAAAGTGTAGTCCTGAATGATGAAGGTCACATACTCTATTGCTTAATAGCAACCTCCACTTGATAGATGCTTAATAAATACTTCTTGAGTTAAAAATACTTTTTATATTGCTATTTTTACCACCTGTTATCTCATAACTACAAATTGTGTTTTAGAGGGATTACCTGGAGAATCCTGGTTAAGGAGGCATAAAGTATGGACTTGGATGACTGTTGCCCCGTTTCCAAGCTCTTGGGGAAACCCAAGCTCTCATGACATCTCAGGTTCCTAAGTAACATACCAGATTCTGACTTCCCCAAAGCTAGAACTTTCTTCTGTCTTCTTTGGTCTAGGATTCTATTCCCCTGGGATCCACCATGCTCATGAACCAATTTTTAAGGATATCTGTGCTAATGTAACATTTGACAACATCTACATTTTAGAGGACTTTTCTAAAGAGTCTGTAAACCCAAAGGAATAATTCTAATGGTGGGCCTTTTAGTTACCACGGCTGCTTCTTCTGGGATCCTGAAATTATACTGTCTACATAGACAATGGCTTTCTTTATTAGGCAATGGATAATCCTGATTGATTTCTCAGCACCAACACTACCCCAACATACGTTTCCCTCCTGAAAGCTGGTAACACACATTCCCTATGAGGTCAAAAACTTACTGAGAGGATAGTAGTAATGATTAATATTCCTGCCAGGGAAAAGAAATAAACTGCTCACCTGCTGGGATGTACTAACTTCTCACATTTTCAGGGAATGCTGCAAACACTGAAAGATGTGGCTTGCTAAATAAATTCAAACAGTAGAAGAGAGTTCATTTGTCTTCTAGATAAGGAACAATTAGCTATCATCTCATTAGCCTATTCCATTAGTAGCATATGCAGTAAATACAACATAACTCTATTATAATGTAGCTTATTACAAAAATTCTACCTTACCAAGGATTCAGTTTCCCTGAGACATAATTTCCTAGAGGAGGAGCCTGGTTAATTTAATCAATGCAAAGTAAGATTAGCCTTATATCTGCAAAACCATTATACAAACTCAATTAAACAGACATTAACTTAATACCTCCTATTTGTAAAGCACTAGAGTAGGTGATACAAATTGCTGACATTTGTATAGTCTTTTGGCATAGTATTATATCAGCTCCTCGCATCAACTCTGCATGGTTTTATCATTTCCATTTTACATTTGAGGAACCTGAGGGTGAGAGGGATAAATGACTTAATATGAAATGTCACCTGAGCATCAGAGGAGAGGAAGAGGGTGGTGGAATAGGAGGATACTAGGCTTGCCTTATCCCATGAACACAGCTAGATAACTGTTAGATCATACTAAATACCCCAGAAATTGACCTGAAAACTGACAGAACAAACCCCTCAATTAAAGGGAGAGAAGAGCCACCCTGAAGAAGATAAGAAGTGAGGAGACGTGGGTTAGGGGAGAAGCAGTTCATGGCTGCTGTGGAGGGGAGGGAGCTGCTGTCATGGAGACGGGCGAGAGAGAGCAGCACACAGGGGAACACACAAAGAGAATGTTACCCCAAAACCATTGGCTTGGAAAATGAGAGGGACTGAATTTTATGAGTTCAACAACAATCAAGGCTTAAAGCCTGGAGTTTTAAAGGTCAGAAGCCTTGGCTGGGATAGAGCTGGGAGAGCACTGTACTGCTCCTGGAGAGAAGTCAGGCAAACAACCCAGGGGCAGACAGCATGGAAACAGTGATCTGAAGAGCTCCAGGGACACACAGAGGGGAGGTTATTTGCTCTTCTTGGAGCACATCCGTGAGAGGCAGTGTTCATGGAGACACCTCTCTGGGAACAAAGGAGCAAGCCCATGCCATTTTCCTCCCTTGCCCCTCAGCATAAGCACAGAGCCATCTGTGGGAAGCAGCACAGTGCAGACACTGGCTGCCTAACTTGCTTACACCAAGCCCCACTCCCACACACTCTGGAAGAACCACCCTTCTTAGTCAATGCTTGCCTCAGTCACAGCATAGTGGCCCCTCCTTCATAAGACCAGCACAAACTCCAGCCTATACCACATCTCCCAACCAGGGAGTTTTGCATGGCTTCAGTTCTAGTGGAGGTGGTTAACAGATTTCATTTCACAAGCAGGCCACAGACCACGTAGCTAAAACTCGCCACATTCCAGTCAGGGACCAAACACTGCCCACAGCTGGCAAGTAGAACCTCTGCAGATGGCTGGCATGAAGGATAGAGCAGCCATAACACAATAGCAGAGTGCAGGTAGCACACACCAGAGACACTCCCTGAAGTGCCAGGCTCTGGGCACTACATGACCTCTTTTTCATAAGCTATTACTTCTAGGAGCAGTAGATGTAACTGGCTTTTCTAACAGAGAGGAGGCAGAGACTTAGACAAAATGCGAAGATGGAGGAATGTATCACAAATGAAGAACAAGATAAGGCCACAGCCAGAGATCTAAGTGAAACATATATAAGTAACATGCCTGAAGGACAATTTGAAGCAATGATCATAAGGATACTTACTGGGTTTGAGAAAAGAAGACATTAGTGAGACCCTTGCCACAGAGATAAGAGTTAAAAAAGAATCAGAGATCAAGAGAGCAGTAAACGAGATTAGAAACACACTTAACACAGTGAACAGCAGACTGGAAGAAGCAGAGGAACAAATTAATGACCTAGAAGACAAAGTGTTGGGAAGCAATGGAGCTGAACAAAAGAAAGAACTATGCAAAAATGAAAATAGACTTAGGGAACTCAGTGACTCCTTCAAATGTAATAACATTCATATTGTAGGAGTCCCAGAAGAAGAGAGAAAAGGGGGCAGAAAATTTATTTGAAAGAATAATAGCTGAAAATTTCCCTAATCTGCAGAAGGAAGCAGACCTTCAGATCCAGAAAGCAGAGAGAACTCCCAATAAAATCAACAAAACCAGGAGCACCTGGGTGGCTCAGTCAGCATCTGACTTCGGCTCAGGTCATGATCTCCTGATTCATGAGTTCAAGCCCTGCATTAGGCTTTCTGCTGTCAGTGCAGAGCCTGCTTCAGATCCTCTGTCCCCTCTCTCTGTCCCTCCCCTGCTCATGTGCTCTCTCGCTCTCTCTCTCTCTCTCTCTCTCTCTCTCAAAAAATAAACATTAAAAAAAAAACAACAAAACCAGGCCAACACCGAGACATATAATTAAATTTGCACAATATAGTGATAAAGAAAAAAAATCTTAAAGACAAAAGAAGTCATTAACCTACAAAGGAAGATCCATAAGGCTAGCTGGAGATTTCTCAACAGAACCTTGGCAAGCCAGAAGGGAGTGGCATAATATATTCAAAGTGCTGAATGAGAAAAATCTGCCACCAGGAATACTCTATCCAACAAGGTTATAATTCAGAATAGAAGAGATAGTTTCCTAGATGAATAAAAACTAAAGGACTTCATGACCCTAAACCAGCCTTGCAAGAAATATTAAAGGGGATTCTTTGAGTGGGAAGGAGAAACCAAAAGTGATAAAGGCAGGAAACACAAGGCAGAAAAAATGAGTATTTCTGTAAAAATCAGTCAAGGAACTCAAATGCACAAAAAGGATATAATATTTAATAACACATATCTGAAATAGGAGGAGAGGAGAAGAGAATGGGTTCAAACTTAAGCAACCATCAACTTAATATAGACTGCTATTTCAGAAGAGGTTATTTACACCCTAATGGTAACCATATATTAAAACCACTAATAATCATGCAAAGAATAAGGAGAAAGAAATTCAGATATATCAGTAAAGAAAATCAGCAAATCATGAAAGAGAGGAAGACATGAAAGGATCAGAGAAAATCTCCAGAAACAACCACAAAATAAATAATAAAATGGCAGAAAATAATATCTATCAATAATTACTTTGAATGTAAATGGACTAAATGCATAGGGTGTCAGAATGGATAAAAAAACAAGACCCATCTATATGCTGCCTTGAGACTCATTTTGGACCTAATGACAACTGCAGATTGAAAGTGAGAGGATGGAGAAACATTTATCATGCAAATGGATGTCAAAAGAAAGCCATAGTACCCATATTTATATTGGAGAAACTAGACTTCAAAACAAAGACTGTAACAAGAGACAAAGAAGGGCATTATAAAATAATGAAAGAGACAATCCAACAAGAAGATAGAACAATTGTAAATACTTATGCACCCAAATATGGGACATGCTAATGGGGCCACCAATTATATAAAACAATAACAAACATAAAGGAGCTAATTGATGATAAATAGTAGTGGATTTTAACACACCACTTAAGCCAATGGACAGTTCATCTAAACAGAAAGTCAACACATAAACAATGGCTTTGGATGACATATTGGACGAGATGGACTTATCAGATATATTCAGAATATTCCATCTTTGAACAGCAGAATACACATTCTTTTAAAAAATGGTTCTTTTTTTTTTTAAAGTTTATTTATTTTGAGAGAGAGGAAGAGAGAGAAAATCCCAAGCAGCTCCACACTGTCAGTGTAGAGCCTGATGCTGGGCTCGAACTTATGAACTATGAGATCATGACCTGCACCAAAATAAAGAGTCAGACACTTAACTGACTGAGCCACCCAGGTGACCCAGAATACACATTCTTTTCAAGTGCATGTGGAACATTCTCTAGAATAGATCACATATTAGGTCACAAAACAGGACTCAACAAATACAAAAAGACTGAAGTCATACCATGCATCTTTTCTAAGTACAATGCTATGAAACTAGAAGTCAACCCCAAGAAGAAATCTGGAAAAAACACAAATACATGGAGGTAAAACATCATGGTAATAAACAATGGATGGATCAGGTAGGAAATCAAGAAATTAAGAAATACATGAAAGCAAAGAACATGAAAACATCAAAAGCTTTGGGATGCAGCAAAAGCTGTCCTAAGGTGGAAGTATAGAGTAACACAGGCCTACCTCAAGAAGCAAGAAAAATCTCAACCTAATCTTACACCTAGAGGGGCTAGAAAAAGAACAAGAAATGAATCCTAAAGCCAGCAGAAGGAAAGAAATAATAAAGATTAGAGCAGAAATAAATGAAATAGAAACCTAAAAAAGCTATAGAACAGGTCAATGAAACCAGGAGCTGGTTCTTTGAAAAAAAAAAAAATCAATAAAATCAATAAACTTCTAACCAGACTTATCAAAAAAAAAAAAAAAAGAGTGAGTGAGAGAACAAGAGAAAGGACCAAATAAATAAAATCACAAATAAGAGGAGAAATAACAACCAACACCACAGAAATACAAACAATTATAAGAGAATATTATGAAAAACTATATGCCAACAAACTGGACAACCTAGAAGAAATGGATAAATTCTTAAAAACATATAACTTACCAAAAGTTAAACAGGAAGAAATAGAAAACCTGAACAGACTGATAACCAGCAAAGAAATGGAATCAGTAATCAAAAGACTCTCAAAGAACAAAAGCCCATGGCTAGATGGCTTCAAAAGTGAATTCTACCAAACATTTAAAGAATTAATGCCTATTCTTCTCAAACTATTCCAAAAAATAGAAAAGGAAGAAAAACTTCCAAATTCATCTTATAAGACCAGCATTACCCTGATACCAAAACCAGATAAAGACTCTGCTAAAAAAGAGAACTATAAGTCAATATTCCTGATGAACATGGATGCAAAAATTCTCAATAAAATATATAGCAAACCGAATCAAATAATACATTAAAAAATTTATGCACCCCAATCAAGTGGGATTTATTCCTGGTTGCAAGGGTGGTTCAATATTCACAAATCAATCAATGTGATTCGTCACATGAATAAGAGGAAGGAAAAGAACTATATGATTATTTCAATAGATGCAGAAAAAAGCATTCGACAAAGTACAACATCCATTTATGATAAAAACCCTCACTCAACAAAGTAGATTTAGAGGGAACACACCTCAACATAGTAAAAGCCATATATGAAAAACCCACACAAGCATCATCCTCAGGATGAAAAACAGAGCTTTTCCTCTTTTGTCAGGAACAGGACAGGAATGTTCACTCTGACCACTTTCATTCAACATAGTACTGGAAGCCCTAGCCTCAGCAATTAAACAACACAAAGAAATAAAAGGAATCCAGATTGGCAAGAAAGAAATAAAACTTTCTCTATTTGCAGATGACATGATACTCTATATAGAGAATCCAAAAGACTCTGCCAAAAAAACCACATGAATTCAGTAAAGTCACAGGATACAAAATCAATGTACAGAAATCTGTTGCATTTCTGTACACCAATAATGAAGTAGCAGGAAGAGAAATTAAGGAATCAATCTCCTTTACAATTACACCAAAAACAATAAGATACCTAGGAATAAACCTAACCAAAGAGGTGAAAGACCTGTATTCTGAAAACTATAAAAAAAAAATGATGAAAGAAATTGAAGATGACACAAAGAAATGGGAAGACATTCCATGCTCATGGATTGGAAGAACAAATATTGTTAAAATGTCTATACTACCCAAAGCAATCTACACATTTAATGCAATTTCTATCAAAATACCAACATTTTTCACAGAACTAGAATGAACTATCCTAAAATTTGTATGGAACCACAAAAGACCTTAAATAGCCAAATCAACCTTGAAAAAGAAAAGCAAAGCTGGAGGCATCATAATACCAGACTTCAAGTTATATTACAAAGGTGGAGTGATCAGAACAGTTTTGTGCCAGTACCACAAAAATAGACACATAGATCAATTGAACAGGATAGAAAAACCAGAAATGAACCCACAACTATATGGTCTATTAAAAAGCAGGAAAGAATATCCAGTGGGAAAAAGATAGTCTCTTCAACAAATGGTGTTGGGAAAACTGGACAGCAACATGCAAAAGAATGAAACTGGACCACTTTCTTAAAATCAAACACAAAAATAAGTTAAAAATGGATGAAAGACATAAATGTGAGACCTGAAACCACAAAAATCCTAGAAGAGAGCACAGGCAGTAACTTCTTTGACATTGACTATAACAAGATTTTTCTAGATATATCTCCTGAGGCAAGGGAAACAGAAGCAAAAATAAACTATTGGTACTACATCAAAACGAAAAGCTGCACAGTGAAGTAAACAATTGACAAAACTCAAAGGCAGCCTACGGAATGGGAGAAGATATTTGCAAATGATATATCTGAATTATACATAATTATCTGTATCTCTGTTATCTAAAATATTTAATGAACTTATAAAACTCAACACCTCAAAAATGAATAACCCAATTAAAAAATAAGCAGAAGATATGAATAGATATTTTTCCAAAGAAGACATTAAGATGGCTAAACAGACTCATGAAAATATGCTCAACATCACTCACCATCAGGGAAATACAAATCAAAACCACAGTGAGACATCACCTCACACCTGTCAGAGATTATGTAATTTAAGTCCTCCATTTAGCACAGTGTTTTAGGAATAGTAGGGACTCAATAAGTAGTGTTGGTATATATATGTATATGTATATGTATATGTATATGTATATGTATATATGTATATATCTAAATATTTATTATTCTATTTATTCTTCTCTATTTCTATTTATTTGCTCTTAGGGTATTATGTAAAATTTTGTTTTATCAAAGTAATTCCTATACATAAATAATCAAATATCATTGAAGTATCTTTCTCATTAAAAGCAGTCTTGTGCCTACTTTCCTAACTCTTACCTCCAAAGCAGCCACATTTACTATGTAGCTTCCATCTTCTGATAATCACCTTCATTGTTCTCTAATTAGCTTATTCTATTCTCTATTTATTAGCTTTAGAGAGTATTTACTGACTTCTCATTATGACCTTTGAGAATTGCTTTGTTATCCCAACTTCTCCCCTCCATTTTCCCAGTAGAATTAGAATTTTCACTTAAACTAGTACATCGTATTTATACTATTACAACCATAAATATTGTTCACTGCTGAGTCAAGTAACTCACAATGATTATCTGCCCTCATATAGGTGTTTGTTTTCTTGGAGTAAATTATTTCCTTTTCTTTCATTTGCTTAATTTTCTATGTACATACAGCTTGTTCTTTTTTTTTTTTTTTAATTTTTTTTTTAACGTTTATTTATTTTTGAGACAGAGAGAGACAGAGCATGAACAGGGGAGGAGCAGAGAGAGAGGGAGACACAGAATCCAAAACAGGCTCCAGGCTCCGAGCTGTCAGCACAGAGCCCGACGCGGGGCTCGAACTCACAGACCCTGAGATCATGACCTGAGCCGAAGTCAGACGACTAACCGACCAAGCCACCCAGGTGCCCCTGGCTTGTTTGTTCTTAATACATCTACAGATCTGTTGAATGCCTGGTAATCATTGTTTCAAACTCAAAAGCCCATGAAATAATCTATCAGTTCCATTTTTTCTGTCGTGGAGACCTCCCTTCACAGGATTCTGTCCTTGTGCTCTAATGTGGACAGGTTGCTCTCTTGTCTAAATGTCATGCTAGGACTTTCCTTAGCATTTTAGTTTGGGGCTTGTTTTTGAGAGAGTTTGCTAATGTGAATATAACTAGAATGAGGAAGCATTAATATTTTAGAGGGATTCAGATTATTAATATATACTGCTTCTATGTCCTGGATTCACCAGCCAGTGAGGTCACATAAAATGAGGTCACATTTGCTTTTGATGCCCAAGTTATAATGGCTCAAGCCTTCACAGTTTGAATGCAAGATCTGCACACCACTAACTGCAGAGTTCCCGCTGAGTTTTTCTGGGGATCCCTAATAGGATTATGCTCATGTGTGCTCACTAGCTAGTCCATCTGCTGGTCACCACAAGGCATTTGCCATGTTCTTCCTCTTTTGCTGTGACTCCCCGGCAATATGTTTTGCCCTGAATATTGTTTGAAGGTGCTGATAGTATCCCTCATAAAATGGATGTTATATTTGCCAGGGGCATTTTCTCCTGATGTTACTATTTCCAAGAATGCCAGGGGTACTAGGTTTGATGGGAGGTCATCAATGACTCTTTCCCCAAGTCCACACACTTCCCTACACCCCCTCCTCCACTGCTGTACTGTGGAACTCACAGTCTCTTTCAGTTTTTCCTCTCTCCAAACCAATAATCATCAGCATTCACAACCCATTCAGTACCCATTTTGTCAGGAACAACATAAAAGCTAGAAGGTTCAGAAGCACAGCTCAACTATGTAATTTATTACCAAACCAGAATGTTTAACATTTATATTCTAGTGAGTTTCTTAAGCCAGAGAAACAACTTTGAAGTAAGATAAGTCCCCATTCTGGAGATAGAGAACTTCTTGCAACTTTGAAATGATGGACCTCTTTTTCTGCTAGGAAAGATTTTAAAAACCTTAGAGTCTACTTTCAATCCAAGTACTATATTGAAAATCTTTAAATATGCCCATATTTAAAAAAATTTTTTAATGTTTATTTTGAGAGAGAGAGACAGACACAGAGCGTGAGCAGGGGAAGGGCAGAGAAAGAGGGAGACACAGAATCTGAAGCAAGCTCCAGGCTCCAAGCTGTCAGCACTGAGCCTGATGTGGAGCTCGAACCCATGAACTATGAAATCATGATCTGGGCTGAAGTCGGATGCTTAACCGACTGAGCCACCCAGGTGCCCCAAAATATGTCCATATTTTTAAAGAAATCCTCAAAAATTTTTTCCTTAGGAGAATTTGGAAACTGTCTATAGATATTTAGAAATAATATTGAATTGAAATAGTAAATATTTCAGACTTCACTAGTTCAAACTGGACTTTGTCTTAAAAATGATGTAATTTGCTGAATTAGCATTTTCAAAAAATACTTAAAAGTGGAAATGTCACCAACAGAGAGATCTGCAGATAACAACAAAGGAAAGACTTTTTCTTGTGAAGTTTAAAGTAATACCATGTTGGTCTTTGGGGCCAAATGAGAGAATTGTTTTCAAAATGAAGGCCATATTATTCCAGAAAGAAATTTAAGATAGTACAGAGACCCTTTATCATCTTCCCCTGCCTCCCTGTGAAGTGTCATTTCCTCCTTCTTTAATGTTCCAATTTTCATTTAGTGGAAGAAGACACTACAATTTACCAAATCAGTAAGAGGCAGAGCCTGGATTTTAACCCAGGTCAATTTGAATTCAAAACTGGTAGCTATTTCCTGCCTACCATATTGTGACATGTCATTTTGGATGGGTACAAAGATGTCTCTAAGGCGCAGGAGTTGTTCTAAGGGAACTACTCAGCTGTGTGGATTATGTGGGATTTCTCTGGCATATATAATGGTTCCCTGGTGATCCACACTCTATGTTGAAGGAGACTCTGGAGAAGATCTTCTGTGCAAGTAAATTTAATTCTAAATCTCACTGTCCCTCCCCTTTCTCCTAATGCCTTTTCTTCCATCCCTTTTTTAGAGAGAGGCCGAGTAACTGGTTGCTGATCCTACACTCTGCTCCCATAAGCCATCCACATGGCAGACCTGACTTACCTTTCCTATGACATCTGTTAACAGTTTAAGTGCCAGAGGATCATGAACCAAGGAGTCTGTGTAAAAGGAACCAAGGTATTTCTTTGGGTTGGTCGGATTGTCCTGGGCACACAGATCTGGGCGCATGTTGAATCCGTGGGAAATTCTTCCTACTGTGAAAGGGAAGGCACCACCTGCAAGTAAACCCATTAGTGAGAGGTTAGTGTCATTGGAAAAGATATTTTTCAATCCTCATATTGTATGCAAAGAGGAGTTACTGTAGTCTATTATTTACAAAGAATGTACTGGAACCTAAATGCTGGGAGATGACCCAAAACAAATGATATGAACTCATCTATGAATTCATGTTCAAGGAATTTATTCTAAAGAAAGAAGACAAGTGTGTGAAGTTATGTGGTCAAGGTTTTCAAATGTAGCATGCTTAAAATAGCAGAATACAGAGGCAACCTATCAGCTGGGAAATATCCAAATAATGATGGCCTATCCATAAATGTACTGCCATGCATGCAACCATCAAAAGTGGTGGTTGTGGGGGTGTTTGTGTGTGTGCCCAAGAGTCACAAACTCCAGTTCCCGTAAGGATCAAGCAGGAAATGTAAATTACTGAAATAGGCCTATTTGTAAATAATGGTGAATGGTAGGGACTCTTGCAAACTGGAGAGCTTGTAGTCTGACTAGAGGAATTTAAACAAAATAAAACAAAAGCTATGCCAACCAAACTAACCTTGACTTCAAAAATGGAATTTGGCTCCCAAACCATCATATACTTTATGACTAGAATGATGGCTGCAAGCATGTTATGGGCTGAATTATGTCCCTCCAAAATTAATATGTTGAAGCCCTAACCCCCAATATAACTCTGTTTGGACACAGGGCTTTTAAGGAGGTAATTAAGGTTAAATGAAGTCATAAGGTGGGACTTTAATCTGATAGGATTGGTGTTCTTATAAGAAGAGACTCCAGAGATCTTTGTCTCTCTGTGCATGCACAGATTAAAGGCCATGTGAGGACACAGTGAGTAAGTGGCCTCGTGTAATCCCGGCAGACAGGTCTCACCAGAAACCAACCCCGTTGGCACTTTGATCTTGGACTTCTGTCCTCCAGGACTATGAGAAAATAAGGTTCTGTTGTTTAAGCCACCGAGTCTGTGGTATTTTGTTATGGTAGATCAAGCTGAGTAATGCAGATACGGTCTTACCTCCATGTGCAAAACACACTTTCAGTTTAGGAAATTTCTCGAACACTCCTCCCATGATCATGGAGCAAATGGCTGTGGTGGTCTCTGCTGGCATTCCTGAAAGAGGAAGCAGTCACAGGGCACAGAGCTGGTCATCTCCAGCAAGAAGCTCAGTGATGCTAGTGGTTGGGGAACGTCTGCTTGCTGTGATTGTGACAAACATGAGGTTGCTGCCTCAGCATGGCTTGGTTGTAGACAACCTTTACTTTGGCAAGCAGACCATCTGAAGTTTCCTATGTGCCACTTGCAGGTGGAGTCATTTAATGGCCAACATAGTCAAGGAGCCAGAGGACCTAGCTTTTGTCCTGATTCCTCCAGCTTCACTTTAGGATGTTGTAGGGCAAGCAGAGTACAATGAGTCTGGGTTGAACCCTAATTCTTCCAATCTTCTGCTTCCTGGCCTTTGACAAATTATTTAACACCCCCAGGCCTGTGCTTCTTCACCTGTAAAATGGGGACACTGTTGCCCATCTTGCAAGACTATTATGGAACCTTGCAAATGATGATGTTGAGAAAGTTCCTGGCCACTGGCCAGAGCTTCACATTAGAGGCTACATTAGAGCCTCTAATGCTTCTCATTAGAGAAGCAACAATATTAGTTGCTTCTGTGTTTCAGTTTCTTCATCTGTACAATGGGTTTGTTCTTGCCACTAGTCCTCAATAAATATCAACTAAAATTATAATTCCTGCCAAATCTTTGCTGCATCTTAGAGATGAGGTTGAAAATAACTGGATTAAAATGAATTATTTCAAGTGCTTTGTGCTCCTAGAAGTAACTGTTCCATGCTGACCCCTTTACCTCCACAGAGTTAGTCTGGGTTACATTTCCAGGCTACTGCTTTTCAGACTACGACTAAAAAATCTCTGGGGGAATCCATATGCAAGCCTGTACCTTCTGGGGAAGACTGACTCTCTGGCTGCCAAGTGGGGATTTACTAGATGCTCATCCTGCTCCGAATCTCTCATTGCTCTATGGACAGAGATACCTCTGGCTCCCTGACCTTCTGGGAATTCTGGGAGCACAATGATTCATATCCACCTGGGAGAAGTTTGTGGGCAGAACTTCCTGAAGGCAGAGAGATGGAGATGGACAGCATCACTTCTTTTTGGTCCTGTGATTCTGCTCTCCATCAATTACCTGGACCATGATTGCATAATCCATTCTCCAAACAGGAGCCAAAGTGGAATATTTTCAGTGTCTGTTGCATCATGGCCCTCCCCTGCTGGGAATTCTCTAATCTGCTAATGACCACTTTTCCATTCACAATAGAATTCTGAAATTAGCCTGTTTGTTTGTTTATGGTCTGTATATTTGCTTGTCACCTGTTTCTTCTAACCAGAACATAGGCTTCAGAAAGGCAGAGGTTTTTGTCCGTGTCAATATCCAAAGTGCTAGGTACAGGGCCCAGCATGCTGGAGAGGATCAACATATATTTGTTGCATAAATGAATGATGAAATGACTCTTTATGCATATGTTCTCCTCTATTTTTCATGTGGGAGGCTGTAATGTAAATAAGTTTGTGGGACTTGTCAAAGTGTTATGTGAGTTAGGATGAGATTTTCTTTGGAGCTGGACAGCATTGGTCGCCCTTAAGTTATCTCTTCTTGCTAATTGTTGCTCGAGAATTTGGTGGGGGATGGGTAGGAAGCTGCCTTACTAAATACATTGGTCTAAAAAAGAAATCACAGAGGCATAAAATGTCAGAGCAGAAAGATAATCCAAACCAGCTCTCCCATTTTAACATGAGAAATGAGCCTAAGAAGGTAAAGTGATTTGCCACATGTTATAGAAATAGAGACTGGCTGGAACTGAAATTCAGTTTTCTTAATTTCAATATATGGCTACATTTAATTCTTCATTGTGGTTCCTTTATAATTACTTGTACTAATTGAGCTGAGGGGAGAGAATGGATAATGGCTTCCCTAAAGAAAATCCTGGGCTGTTCATCTGGGAACCCCACTATTCATTGGGTTTATAGATGAGCTGCACTTTTTACTTGTGGCCACAGTTACTGTCTCCATTTCTTGTTATCAGGGGTAATAAGGAGAAATTGGATAGGCCAAGCAGAGGTCTCTCCTTTTTTCCTCTCCCTTACTCTCATGTGGAACCGTGAATGAATAGTGCAGGAACAAAGAGCAGAAGAGAGAAGCAGATAATAGGAAAATTAAAAGCCTGGGTTATCTACAATATAGGGCCTCAGATCCTTCGGTGTTGGAAATTCTACTTGTAACTCCAGTGTTCTCATTTGCAAGACCTGATGCTATTATTGGCTCCTTAAAAAAAATCTATTAGATAGGCATGGTTAGTTATTTTGGGGACCTTTTTGGGAGTCTGTTTAATGAGGTAGCTTTGGAGTCAGACAGATTTGTGTAAATTCCATTTTCACTTATTAACGGCATGACTTGGACAACTTATTTAACCACTGCAAGACTCAGTTTCTCTACCTATAAAATGGTTATTATGATGTCAACCTCAAAGAGTTTTGTGTGGATATGACTAAAATTAAATAATATATACAGCACTTATCTAAAAGCTCAGGAACTCACAATTCTGTTCATTATTCATACTTTCTCTTTTTGACATAGTAGTATTCCAGAGATAATTGGAAAAAAAACTCAAAGGCTTGATCCTCTTTTCCAGACTCTGAGCTGACACAAACCTACAAGCCAAGGGAGCCAGTATTTGGCCATTCGTCCATCCATCTGCATGTCCCAGGGGTGGACAAATAGGGAACAGTTCAACTTTTCAGCCACCTTTAAAGAAGCAGTGAGAGAGAGAGAAAGTGAGAGTTATTTGGATGAGCCAGCAAATATAGTGGACTATTTTAGGAAAACTATTTTTCTCTGGGTCTATATTTATCTGAGTAAATAGGCTAAAATACTTAAAAAAATTTTTAAATATTCATTTAGTTTTGAGAGAGCAAGAGAGAGACAGAGCACGAGCAGGGAAGAGGCAGAGAGACAGGAGACACAGAATCTGAAGCAGGCTCCAGGCTCTGAGCTGTCAGCACAGAGCCCAACACAGTGCTCAAAACCACGAATTGTGAGATCAGGACCTGAGCTGAAGTCAGAAGCTCAACTGATGGAGCCACCCAGGTGCCCCAATAAGTTAAAATATTTTTGAAGTTGTTTCTTGATCTATGTAAAAGAGTCATTGAGAAATTCTGCTCCTGCTTAGAAAATAAAAATGTTACTTAGAATTAATAAGGGGGTTGGTGGATTTATCATTGAGGTTGATTAATTTAATATGTTGTTTGGCAAAAAAAGTCACAGGAAGTATCCATCATTCAACTGTTTTGGCTGAGAGCAAAATGCTTAAGGACTGATCCCACACATCAGATGCAGGTGAAATTCTCCCTGCTGGTTCTGACTTGATCCATTCTTTGAAAAGGATTGTTCAGATTGTATCCATACAGTCAGGGCTAGCGTGTTCCCATATTTCCCCCCACTTAGAAACCTGAGGATGTAGAAAGTGAAGAAGTGATGCATTGGTGGCCAGGGGCTCATGACTGGCCTGGAGCAGGCTGGCCTGACCCAAGCCGTCAGCCATTCAGAGTGTGACACCAGATGGAAATTTCCGGGGATCTCTGGGTACTCATGAAGTCTTAGGAGCCTAGCTGAGTCCCTGAACAGTCTGTTGAGAATGAGATGACTTTAGAACATCAAGAGCCATCAGTGCCTCAGCTGGGCAGGTACTGAGATGAATGTCATGGGCAAACCTTTCAGGGCCTTCTGGGAAATGGAAATCCTATCTGGATGGAATGACTTTTGTGCAACAAAATGTTTAGTTTAAAAAAGTTCCCTCAATAGGCATTGAGTATGAGTGCTTAACAAGGTTCAAAACAGATTTTCCTTAGCGTATCTTTCCCAAATAATACTGAGGTGCTGGAGTGATTCATCCTACCTTTACATATAAATATGTGGGCTAAACGGGCTGATGCAATGCAAGTTCTGGGCTTAAGCATTTTTATTTTTTTATTTTTTTATTTTTTTATTTTATTTTATTTTTTTTTTGCTTTTTTAATGTTTATTTATTTTTGAGAGAGAGAGAGAGAGAGAGAACATGAGCAGAGGAGAGGCAGAGAGAGAGGGAAACACAGAATCCAAAGCAGGCTCCAGGCTCTGAGCTGTCACCACAGAGCCTGACATGGGGCTCGAACTCATGGACCGCGAGATCATGACCTGAGCAGAAGTCAGACGCTTAACTGACTGAGCCACCCAGGAACCCCAAGCCATAGATTGCTTTTAATGATACAAAAATGTCAAGTGATACCTCTTTCACAAACAAGGGACACAAAGGGAAAAGACAAGCTGGGCTGAGTGTGGGAAAAATGACCTACAACATTGGTCATAATTAAATGACAGATTGGTTTCAGCATATGATAATAAAATGAACAAACCTGAATGACTCAATTGAAGAAATCTATTGGATTTCAATTTATGTAAACTTTGAGTGAGAGAGAAATACCAAAAAGGTGATTTTTTTTAATGCTAAGAAAATTAGTAAGTGAAGACATATATATAATTTTGTCAGATTCTGCTCTCAAACTTGCTCAGTCCTTTCATGAACTGAAATTTCAACCCCCAAGTATACGCATCATGTATTCTCTTTAGAGAAAGGCAGCATATAAAAAGAGCAAAGAGAATCCCCAATGTTTTGCAAAGTTGAATGCCTCAGGGCTTAAGCATTTTTAAAATGAAGAAGCAGGGTGCCTGGATGGCTCGGTTGTTAAGTGTCTGACTCTTGATTTCCGCTCAGGTCATGATCTCACAGTCATGAGATCGAGCCCTGTGTTGGGTTCTGTGCTGAGAATGCAGAGCCTGCTTGGGATTCTCTCTCTTTTCTCTCTCTCTCTCTCTGTCCCTCCTCTGCTCATGCATGTGTTTTCTCTCCTTCACAATAAATAAATAAACATGAAACAAATAAAAAAAAAATAAAATGGAAAAGCAATTCTTGGACAGTAAGGGATTCTGGAAGTGGTAGGTAAAGAGTAGGTTGGAGAGAAAGGGCTTCTAATTCATCAGGTTCTGGGGGCAGAAGGAAGAGAAGCTAATTAGTTTCTGATAATTAGTCTGGGTCATCTTTTTCGGATGGATTGACTTGACAAAGTTACAAAATCATGGTATCTCAGTGAGATTTGACTCCTCATTAGGATGTAACTTTATTCTATGTGACTGTTACAGTACATTTCTATTCAATTCAAATTAGTAAATACTTTTGATCCCTTCTGTATGTGAGGCATTGTAGAGAACACAAAAAAGCACTTAAACTCTCAAAATCATATCTCATATTAATTGAGAACTTGCCATGTGCCAAAGCTGTTATAAGAATTTTACAGTTGTTAACTAGTTTAATCCTTTATAAGATGAGTACTTTTAAAAATTGAAATACAGTTGACACACATGTTACATTATTTTCAGGTGTACAATATGGCAGTGTGACAACTCTGTATGTTATGCTGTGCTCACACAACTTAGCTACCTTCTGTCACCATACAACTCTATTATAATATCGTTGACAATATTCCCTGTGCTGTACCTTTCATCCTCGTGACTTATTCATTCCATAACTGGAAACCTGTACCCCCCGTCCCCCTTCACCCAGTTTGCCCATCCCACAGCTTCTTCCCCTCTGTTACTGTTCTTATTTGTTCGTTTGTCTTTTAGATTCCACATAAAAGTGAAATTATATGGTATTTGTCTTCCTCTGACTTATTTCACTTAGCATAACACCTTCTGGGATGAGCACTGTTATTACTCTCATTTTACAGAGAAAGAAACTAAGGCAAATAGAGGCTAGGTAACTCACTCAGGTCTTACGGCTGGTAAATGGGAGAGGCAGGCAATCTGCCACTATCAGTCTGTCTGCCTCATACTTGTAACAAGATCATTTTTGTGCCTGAAAACTGACCTGAGCATGTATGGTTGGGTTCACCCACTAAGAATGGTAGTCTCGGAGATAAAGGGGATGGTTAGACACTTTGGAACTCCAGGATCCCCTTGAAATGACAAAGTCAGCTTGGCTCATGGTAACTCCTCTCATTTGCTTCAGCCATGTTATTGACACAAGTTAGAGACTAGTGAAGCTGCCAAGTCTTGCTAACCAAACAATTGTGCTGCCATCCCCAAGATACCACAAGTCAGCCAGGGCCTGGATGCTCTCCTGAATCCCCCAAGAGACCAGCCCCCAAAACAGCTTATTTAGAATGAGTGATGGGTTGAGCTAGTTATATGGAAAATATCCATTTGGGATGGCAACTGGTAGCTCTTGCTTTTTGAGCTCCTTAGTAATTCATAAACCCAATCCCAGTGAATAATAAAATGACTTGCAGTCGAAGGCTTCTTACATTGTGTTGAAAACAACTTGGATGCACAAGTAAATAAATCCTCTTTCAGAGCCCATTAAAGTTTCTAGAAAACATTCATTGCATCAGTCAGCCACTGCAGCCAGTAATCTCCAGGGAGTTCAATATTTAGAGGAACATTAAATTTTTCAGGTTATTTAGGAGGCAATTTAATAGGTAACCCCCACCCTCAACTGGTGGGCAGCGTCCACAGATAACAGACATGGAAAAATTTTTGCATGTAGTCAGAGCTCAATAAATATTAAAGGAATACATAAATGATCAGTGATTACAGTGCCTAATGAGTCCACCTACATCTATTTAATGAATTATTGAAAATTTTCCATTTGCAATGAAAGAATAGGAAACAATACTGTTATAATTCTAGGAGGGAAGAAATAAAAAAGTGCAAATGAAAGTAGAATTATGCATCTTGATTCCTGATACTAAGAAAAGCAGATTTAGTTGCAGAAAGAACAGCAGGGTGGAGGAAGACTGGTAGAGAGGATCATGGGACTGTGGACACTTTAGGGGGATACTTAAGAGATGAAAATGGCACTGAGTTCCTAAAAATATACTTTGTAATGCAATATTTCAAATATAGAAAGTTGTAAACAATAGTACCATGAACTTCCATATATACTCACCAGTTTAGTTTCAAATGTTAGCATTTTGTGGCTTTGTTTTGTGTTACATATTTTAATTATACATTTTCAAGATATATGGCTTAGAAAGTATCTTAATTGAGGACTGGTTAAATGAATGAAAATATATCCATATGTTGGAATATTATGCAGTTATTTAAAAATCACACATTAAAAGAATTTTGATATATATTGGAAATTCTTGATTATGATATGAAATCACATATGTAGTAGAATTCAGATTTAAAATATAGATATATGCAGAAACACACAAGCAAAAAGTCAAATGAAATATATAATAACAGTGGTTATTTACCTTTGGGTAGTGGGATTATGGTTTATTTTTGTTTTTCTCTTTGGGATTTTCTGTATTTTCCACAATTTCTTCAAAATCACTTCATAATTTGAAAAAGTATTTTTTTTCTAAAGCAAAATAATTTTTTTTTTTTTTTTGCATGTCACTAGCATGGTCTTTTACACCATGGCTGCGATGAGGGTAATATTTCAGCTTCCAAATGAAAGAGTAGGAAGATAGAATGAGGGATGGAAAGTAAGAGATTTTCCTGAGCCAACTCTGGGCTGATCAGGGAAGCATTTCTGCCTGTCCCTCTTCTAGTGGAATGGCCCATTCCTTTTGGGGGACTCTGTCCACGTTTCCTGCTGTGTGTAGCATGTCATCAGGCATCTTTCTCTCCCCCTGCCAGGGGAGTGGCACACTGATATTCTGTCCTCCAGCACCGAGCACAGTGCCTGGCCCAGTTGCACGTTGGCTGAGCGAGCGCTGCATACTCACTGCATAGATGGGGAAGAGTTCCTGCGCGTTCAGGTCCCATTCATTGATGTGGGAGCCAATCTGGACCCCTGGAAAACCCAGCTCCTTCACACAGCGCTCCATTTCCTTGACGGCCAGCTCAGGGGCCTGCATGGGCAATGTCCCCAGACCCACAAACCTCCTGGGGTGCTTTGCAACGGTGGCAGCTAGGTCGTTGTTTAAAAGCTGGCACAGGTCTAAAGTGTCCTGAGGTTTGGCCTGATAGAAACAGGTAAGGGAGAACCATAATGTTCAAAACCTATACTTCTTTAGATATTTGCTCTGAACAACACCTCCCTTGGGCTGAACCATTTGTCATTCTCTATGGCTTTACCCCTCAACAAGCTGGGGTACATTCAAATAGGCACTGGCTGCAGGGGACCCTGAAGCAGATCACTAAATGCAAAGAAAACTGCTAGTATATTGCTGATTGATTAGAAAATTGAAGCTATCATTGGAAGGGATAGACACAGTTACTGGACCTGCTGTCATTCTGTAGAAGAGATGGAATGAGGATGGGCCACACTCCCCCGCCCATCCCAGCTCAGACAAGGGCCTGAAAGGCTGAACACAGAGCACCACAGCTCCTCCAGGCAGGAGGCAAGGCCTGGTGAGTGCCCCACACCACCAGCAGCACACCTCCTTGTATACCTCATCATGGGACCCCCTCCTGTCCCTGTCTGTGTTCCTCTGCATCCTTCCCATTGGCGGTGACACTCAAGAGTTACCTTAGCAAAATGTTGAATGTAGATGGTTGGCTCTCTGTTCCCCTAACTTTCCCTTCTTTGTTGTTCTCTTTCCTTTTAACTTCATCCCACCCCACTGCCAGGAATTTGGTACTCTCTTGAAATTCCAGTGGTCCAGTCAAAATGTTATGCAATCTTATAAGTTTGACCATATTGAAATCTTAGGGCATTTTTATTTTAAAGAATGAGTCTAATCACAGGAACGGATAAAGACTAAAATACTAATGCTGGACTATGAGCACAGGTGGGGGGAACTATGTGGGAGCAGGTGCTATTTCCATTGCTCCTTAAATCACAACACAAATGAATATTTACTTGGTTGAATGGATACTTAGTGCACCCCCAGCTATGTACAAAAATGACCTTCCACAAGCTTGCGATCATGCCTGAAACTCAGCATGTGAGACTTGATCACTTGGGGAAAGGCATCCAACTGCAGGAATCCCATTTTGAACTGTGTGTTTCCCTGGGAGAGGCAACATATGAGGCCATTATTATCGCTCTCACTCTGTAATCATTGTCGTCTCAGAATAAACTTGCTTGTCATTTACTCAGCAAGGCAGTGCAGGAATGAATCATGAGACAGGCAAGTTCTGATGGGATTAAGGTTGAGTCTAGAACTGACCCATTCAGTGGAAATGTAATATAAGTCACTTACTGACACGTGGCTCCTGGCTACCATTCTGGACCGTGCGGGTCTAGAGCAAGAACATGACTAGGAAAAAGGCTGGGGAAGCGACACTGCAGTGTGAGAAGCTGGGGGTGACTGCTGGTCTCTAAAGAGAAGGAGAATTGGTGTGTGTGGGGGGGTGATGTCAAGACTTGAGGTATCTGTCTACTCTCTTGTGAGCCTGACATGGGCCTCCATCCACCAAGGAGATGATTTCAGGTTCACACTTACCCAGTAACTAAACATGACAGGAACTGTGGAAAGAGCTTGCACGGTCACCCCTAGACACAGACACAAAGAAAGACAAAGACAATGACATGAATAGTCCAGTCACTCTTCTGGCATTTCCCCAGGCCCAGGAAGTCTCCATCTCAATCTCCCCTTCCCTGCTGTTCCTCCCTGTCTCCCTTCTTTCAGGCTCTCTGCCGCAGGCCTCCCTTATCCCTCAGCCCCAAGTCTAGGGGGAGGGATGAAGACTGGACAAAAATGACATCATTCAAGAAAAAATTAATTTGCCCCATTTGTCAAGAGCTATTTCTACCCTCCTTCCTGTGAAGTTTTATTTAAGCAAGTCATTTTTCCATTAATTCTTTCAGAGCTTTTCATTTTAGTTCATGGGTGACAGTTTCTTAGCCACCTTCCCTTTTAATTCATCTCCTAAGGGACTCTGGGTGGAGTCCCACTGTCTGGAATGGAATGCCCAGAATGGGTCTCTGGGTTTGGTCCCAGAATCCAGCAACCAGGATGCCTAAAATCTCTTGTCTTCAAGCTCCTGGAGCTGGGGTATTAGGAGAGATGCTGCCCAACCGAGCTGGTTCCTCCTTCTGCCTTACCCACATCCAACCCACTAGCAAGTCCTGTTAGCTCTACTCCAGTTCCTTTCATTGCCCATCTTTCCCATTTCCTGCTACTACCTGGTCCAAGCCACAGGCGTATGTGGACCACTGCAGAAGCTCCAAACTGGTCTCCTACCCTCATTCTTGTTCTCGTACAGTTTGTTCTCTATTCGGAAATCAGAGTAAGAGGTAAAACTCAGATCAAGTCACTTCCTTGCTTAAAGCTTCCAAGGACTTTTCATCACACTTAGAGTAAAATCTAGACTTGAACATGGTGTAGGAGGCCCCACACAGTCTCTCCCAGGGCTCCCATTGCTCTTTGTTGGTCTCCTGCCTGTTCTTTGGAACACTTTACTGTCCTGCTGTTCCACCTGCCTGGAATGCTCTTGTTTTGGCTCATCATAGGATAGGCTCCTTTTCACCTTTAGTTCTTGGTTGAAATGTCAGCTCCTCAGAGAGGTCTTCCCCAACTCCAGCCACTCTCTCACCCATTGTTCCATTCCTTTCCTTTTCTATGCAGTCTGTCACTACTGTGTTTAGTGGCTCACTCTGTGGTTTCCCCTCCTTCAAGGTAAAAACCACGTAAGCCTGTCTATATCTCTAGTGTCCAGAGAGGTATCTGGCATGTAGACCAGACCCAATGAATGAAAGAATAAACTATTATTTAGTGAGGACTAGAGATGACAGTGTTTGATTAGAGAGCACTGTCAAAACATTGTTACAAGATAATATTTACGTTCATTGATTAGTAGAAAAGAGATAAGCTCCTTTCAATTGTAAAATCTTTACGTTTTACCTGAATATTTTTGCTTACATTGCTCTATTTCATTTCTACAGTTTGTAGATTAGGTGTGAAGTCACATGGCTTAAAAGTGGTGGAATGAGGCTCCTGTCCAGCATTGCTCTTTCCCTACACCCCAGTGGCCATTGCATGTCATAGATCTCATGTTAGCATGGTAAATTGCACAATTTGTGAGTTGGTTGGTTTGGATACATATTCTTTGGTCTCTGGGAGCTGAAAGGGAAAAAAAACCAAATCTAATCTAATTGGAGCTTATATGTTTTAAAACAGGGGTCTTGGACCCTATGACATAGCACGATATTCCCCAAATTTACCTGTTGATTAAAATGGTAAGGGATGTTGTTATAAAAAAAAGTGCCTAGGCCCTCCTTTGGACATTCTGATTCAGTGGATGGGGCCCAAAAAAGAATTTTAGCAAGCACCACAGGTGATCCTTATCCTGAGAGAGGTTTGGGGAAAGCTTTTATGGTGGAATGAGAGAAGCGGCCGTATGTACAATCCTAGCTCTGCCATTTACTAGCTGTGTGATCCTGAGCAAATTACTTAACCTCCTTGCATTCCTTAGGTAATAATTGGTACTGTTGAGGGAGGATTAAATGTGAGCAGGTATGTGCTCACATCCCTCTGACTTCTCTGGGACTTTTAGCTTCCTTCATGTAGAGAGGACTGAGCTCCCACTCCATCCCTCACCAATTCTAAACTTCCTGGGTTGGTTCCAGAACCAGCTTCAAGAAGAATTCAACCTAGTTGAGGGCTTTGGAGACACAAAAATGTCATCTCATTGATATCTTATTTTGGTCTTTCTCAGCTCTGTGTTGGATCTTGTAGTGAAGAGACCCAGTGGCTGCCAGTTACATTTCCCTCCCGGTGAAGATGGCATGGATTTCTGGAATCTTCTATGCTGGGCCTTCATCATTTTATTTTCTTACCTCCATGGAGGTGGTAGGATATAGTTGTTAAGCCTTTGGGTCAGACTGCCTGGGTTCAAATCCTGTTTCTGCTCCCTACAAGCTGTGTGATATTGGACAAATTGCTTAACCTCCGTCCCTCAGTTTCTTCATCTATAAAATTGGCATAATAATAGATACTATCTCCTAGTGTTGTTATAGTGAGTTAATTTATAGTGAGTTAATTGAGTTAATACATGGTAGGTGCTGAGAGCTGTGCCTAGCACAAAGTAAATGCTCAGCAAAGGTTAGTCACAATGGTTCTCTCAAGGATAGCCATGGAATTAAACACAAAACAAAAACTGAAGGAAGCACACTTCATCTAAACTGCAGTCATAGGCAGTGGTTCTGACACCAGTTATCTGAGTGTCATTTCCACTAAGTTTTCTTTGAAAGGGTGGGTCCTTGCTCAAGCTTCACATTTAAATTATTTTTTAACATTTTAAATTTATTTTTGGAGGTAGAGCACACGCCAGGAGGGGCAGAGAGAGAGAGAGGAAGACACAGAATCTGAAGCAGGCTCCAGGTTCTGAGCTGTCAGCACAGAGCCCAATGCGGGGCTCGAACCCACGGACCGCGAGATCATGACCTGAGCCCAAGTCAGACACTTAACCAACCAATCCACACAGGGGCCCCTCAAGCTTCACATTTAGAGCAAAACCTTGCTCTTTGCTCTAGGTCTGGGAAGCTTGTTCTGTCTTGCTCCCCTCCCACCCCATATACTTCTAGAACTGGGGCATATACTCTTGTGTTCTGTGGAATAGTCTACAGAAATGCTTCAGACTTTCTGCAATGTTCAATTTGAATGCCAGTTTTTTTTTTATTTTTTAAACTTTATTTATTTATTTTGAGAGAGAGAGAGCGAGCGC
Organism: Panthera tigris; assembly: GCF_018350195.1. NCBI lineage: Eukaryota > Metazoa > Chordata > Mammalia > Carnivora > Felidae > Panthera > Panthera tigris. Next base: position 125,296,118 of record NC_056667.1, on the reverse strand, counting down.
ATATGTGTGTGGGGTGGGGCAGAGAGAGAGAGAGAGAGAGAAGGAATTCCAAGCAGGCTCTGCACTGTCAGCTTGGAGCCCAGTATGGGGCTCTAACTCACGAACCTGTGAGATCATGACCTGAGCCAAAACCAACAGTTGGATGCTTACCCAACTGAGTCACCCAAGTGCCCCTGAATGCCATTTAAATATATTTTTAATTTTTTAAAAAATATATGTAAAGCAGTACCTGACCAAAAGTATCCTAGACCAAATTCTTTTTTTTTAAATTTTTTTAATTTTTATTCATTTTTTGAAAAAGAGAGACAGAGCGTGAGTGGGGGTGGGGCAGAGAGAGAGGGAGACACAATCCGAAGCAGGCTCCAGGCTCCGAACTGATAGCACAGAGCCTGACGCGGGGCTTGAACACACGGACCGTGAGATCATGACCTGAGCCGAAGTCAGACGCCCAACTGACTGAGCCACCCAGGTGCCCCTAGACCAAATTCTTAAAAAAAAAAAATTTTTTTTAATGTTTATCTATTCCTGAGAGAGAAAGAGAGAGAGAGTGCCTGAACGCATGAGCAGGGGAGGGGCAGAATGAAAGAGGGACACAGAATTGGAGGCAGGCTCTAGGCTCTGAGCTCTGAGCTGTCAGCACAGAGCCCAGTGCAGGGCTCGAACTCAAAAGCCATGAGATCATGACCTGAGCTGAAGTTGGATGCTTAACTTCCATCCAGGTACCCCATCCAGGTGCCCCAATCCTAGAACAAATTCTAACATGCTAGAGACTACCTCCTCATTTGGGGCTGGCAGGTTACTCATTTTGTGCAGACTTTGGAATAAAACATCTTCTGCTGTCTCTGTATATATTTGAAGATCTTATAAATTGGTCTTTGATAAAGAAGCTGCTAATTCTAAACTGCTCTTTCATTTATGTATATGCATTCTTTGTTTTCCATTTTAAATCTAGACCACTAATGTCAAATTTTAGGCCTGATGGTGTTGCAGTGGTGAGTTCCCCGTCATAGCACATGGGCACAGCTCTTGCATGTCCAGAAGGCTCAGTGTAGCTTCTTGGAGCATATGTTCCTCAGGTGGCACAGTCAACCAGGTAGTAATAAGTGAAAGCACAACATGGCCATCATACCTTATTTTAGATAGTCTTTGAAATTATTTTTTCTTTAAAGTTTATTTATTTTGAGAGAGAGAGAGAGACAGAGAGAGAGTGGGGGAGGGGCAGAGACAGAGGGAGAGACAGAGAGTCCTAAGCAGGCTCCACACTGTCAGCATAGAGCCTGACATGCAGCCTGATCTCACTAACTGTGAGACCATGAGCTGATCCAAAATCAAGAGTTGGACACTTAACTGACTGAGCCACCCAGGTGGCCCTGAAATTCTTTTAAATTCTAATTCTAATTTTAAATTATAAATCCTTTATATCTTAAATATAAGATAAGGAAAACCAAGCAGTTCTTAGAAATTGTTAGTGATTCAGCTTTGAAACAAGAATTTCCTAATTCTCCTCTTTCAGAGTTCTGGATTAGTTTCATTGTAGAGTATTCTGAGATTATATGATTAACTTTCTTTTTAACTATTACCCTTCCCACCCCTTATATGTCAATGGGGATGTTCTGTGTACTGTGCACTGAGACAAACCATAGAAAGAAAATGGATTCCCAAATCTGACTAAACAAGCACTTGGCATCCTTAATCTGTGAATTCTAATTTTTACTGTTTTACTTGACTTTATAGTAAGTAAAGACATTTGAAGTTAAAAAGTTTAAAGTAATAAAATACCACTTTTATCTTTTTTGATGACATAGCATTCTACTTTAAAATAGGTTATACCTAATAAAAAAAAAAATTTAAATCCACACTCTAAAAACATTGTAAGTGGAAGGTCCCATCCCTCCCCCAGCAAAGCTGTAATAGGCTGGCCCATGGTAAAAAGGCAATCAGAAGCTGTTTATCACACAAATCACATCAAGTGGTGGTCAACACATTTTAGACACAGACATTCCTTTTACATTAGATGCAAACATTGGTAGCATTTCTTGTCGTAAGTACCTGCTTGGTCCATTTCTCTAATACGAACTTCTGGATCCCAGCAGTTCTCTTGGACCACTCTGAAGACCCTCCCATCTTTCAGCATCTTTGCTTCCCCCTAGGAGACAAAACTCACATCAGCAAAAGGTGGCCTAAGCTTACTTATTCTTCATTGTATGCTTTGGAACATGGTTCTCCCCTAATGTTTTTAGGGGTTTTTACTTAGTCCTCAAAGAAGTAGAAGTCTGTTCATTTAACAGGCCTCAGCTTTTTATCCTCATGCCTTAATGTTGACTTTGAATCAAAGGGGTGTGCTCTGTGAGAGTCTGTGGCTGGACATAGAGAGAAAAAGGTCATGGCCATAGCCCTTTGGGGCTGCATACTGAGGATGGCTGGTCACCTTGCTGATCTGAACTGCTGGCTGCAAGACCTGAGAGGATGGCCCAGTGTCTGGAAAAATCCAGATCCATAACATTTTAGATTTGGAAAGGGCCTCTAAGATAGACATCTAGTCCAACCTTTTTGTTTTATAGAGGAGCAACAGATGGGTAGTGACAGTAAATGATTTATCTAGCAGAGCAAGTCTCACTGATGTCAACACCTGCAGTAGGAGGCAGGCAATGAAGTGAATCACTTTAGTAGCACGTATGAAATTTGGTGCTGAGCTGCTGGCTTCCACCAGGCACCATGTCTGCCTGTGTACACCATGTTTAATACTCAGTGCAGGGATCCTCTAAATTGGACTTCCATTTGGTGATCCCTAGAGAAAAGGGAAAAGTCTTATCCAGGTCTTTGATATCAGAGTCATCAGGTACAAATCACCATTCTACCACTTACTGTGTAGCCTTGAGCAAGTTAAAAAAACATCTCTGAGACTCAGTTTTCTCATCTCTAAAATAGGAATAATGTTACTTACCTTAAAGGGATGTTGTAAGCATGGAATGGGTAATCCATATAAGGTACTGAGTGAAGTATCTGACACATGTTAAGTGTTGGTTATTGTAAGTACTTGCTATTCATGATGTATGGCTAATTAGGGACTAGACTATCCCCTGATATTCCCCTGCTTTGAGGGCACACTACCTCTGTGGTGCTTCAGGGGCTCAGACTTGCCTTTGGGCCCTATATGATTTGGCCTAGTGGGTATGTGGTGATCAGAGGCCTTGTGCTCTGCTTGGTGGAGTCCTCTGCCCTTCTGCTCGTCCTCTTGGCTTGATCATGAGTTGCACACAGGCCTTGCCACAGCTTCCTTCTCCATCCTTCTATTCCATGGATAAGACCTTCCCTGCCTCCTACATGGAGGAAGCCAGCTACTTTTTACCTTCACGTGTGGCAGACCGTTCATATTTGGCATGCATAAGTAAGACCTCACATTCATGTTTCATTTCTTTGTAAAATTTTTTTTAATGTATATTTGTTTTTGAGACAGAGAGAGAGACAGAGAGTGAACAGAGGAGGGACCGAGAGAGAGAGGGAGACACAGAATCTGAAATAGGTTCCAGGCTCTGAGCTGTCAGCACAGAACCTGATGTAGGGCTTGAACTCATGAGCCGTGAGATCATGATCTGAGCCAAAGACAGACACTTAACCAACTGAGGCACCGAGGTGACCCTATGTTTTCATTTCTGATGGCTGTGGAAAAGGTCAGCAAGCAAGTGACTTGTGTAACTGAGATGTCTACAACTCGGCAGACTTGAGTCTCTGGACATCAGGATTGATTTCAGTTCCCATCCTTTTCTGACCTTGGCAGCATCTGAACAACCTTCCCAGATTGCGGAATCTCCTGTGAGAGTCTTGGTGGAGGCAGGTCCCAGACTCCCTTTGATAAAGCCCCAAAGCTCCAATACTTGCTCTCCTTGCCCCAAGCTTGACCAGTCAATGCTTGGGTTTTAATCAAGATCAAGGGATGCAAAAAGACAGGATCAGTGAATTTATTCTCCCAGCGATGCCAGCAGTGGCTACATGCTGTGTCCATCGGCAGTGGTACCAGTGGCAGTGTCCAGTGTCCAGCTAGGAGGCAGCAATGCCCTAGCCAGGCTAGTCCTGTGGTGTGGCATTGGCTGTGGCTTCAATCACCTGCACATCTTATGATTGTGGTTCCCTAGGCATGTGTAATTCTTGAGGGGCTTAAAATACTTGCAACTAATTCCTTTTCTGCTTAAACTAACCATTGTTGGTTTTTGTTATTTGCCACCAAGAATCTTGAATGATACTGATTGCGCAAAGAGAATATAGGAACACATGTCTTTCCATTTGGTGAAGAAGGGAGGGGAGAGGAATGACGGTAAAAGAAAAAAATCAAGAAATAAACTTTTATTTGCCAAATTAGAGGCTTTATGTTTCTTTTACTCCTAAATAGGGAAGCTTAAACACCATAAAATAATCAGAATAGCAGAGTGCTGAAGAGCATGTATTCTGACAAACCTGGGTTTAAATCTCATGAAAATACTTACTACAGTAGAATTGGCCAAGTTAGGGGATTTCTGGGCTGAAGACTCACTTTTTCTATTTGCAAAATGTAGATGATTATATTTGTCATGCTTGTGGCCACCCAGCATCCTTGGAACACTTCTGTGTGTAAGGGAAGTTTATGAGGGAGATTCCCGACTTCACTTTCCCAGCCTCCCTTGTAGTGAGGGTACTAACATGCGTGTAAAAGCTACCTTCTGGTATGGGTGCTGTCTGAGGTATCAGACGTGGCTAGAGCAGAAATGGTAGCACTTTGGTCTCCAGTCTCAGCCTGAGTGTGAGGTTCCTGTCTCTGGCTAGAAGAGGCAGCACTTGCATCTTTGCTGACACAGCCCCCCCCCCCCCCAGGTATGATTGGGCATTATGCATGTTAGCACAGCCTCATGGATTGATCTTTTGTCCTCCCAGGAGGTCTGTGAGCTGCCTTTCCACTTAAGCAAGCTAGAGTGGGTTCTTTTGTTTGCATCTTAGAACACTGAGTGAAACAGGAGATTCAGTAATAGAATGTTTAAAAAATTTTTTTTAATGTTTATTTAGTTTTGAGAGAAAGAGAGAGAGTGCGTGTGCGGGTGAGGGGCAAAGACAGAGGAAGACAGAGGATCTGAAGCAGTCTCTGTGCTGACAGCAGAGAACCCAATGCAGGGCTCAAACTCATGAACTGTGAGATCACAACCTGAGCCTTAATTGACTGAGCCACCCAGGTGTCCCAATAGTAGAATGTTAGTAAAGAATTTAGCACCTCAGAGAATATGCTCAATCATTTTGGACCAAATTTTACCATATATTATCAATGGCAGGGGAGGAGTTTGGGTTTTTCTGGGAGATAGATGAGTAAGTTTTGGTTTCAGACAAAGAAGAGCACATTAAAGCAGAAATGAGTCATTTAGTTCAACTCTTGCATCTTATGGATGCATTGACTTGTCCAAAGTCATACACTAAGTTGGTTTAGGGCGGGGATAAGACCCAAGTTTATGGAGCCATTTTCCACACCACCACACTGATATTGGTAATTGGGGGCTATCTAGTAGGCAAAGGTTAGTTACTATCATTTCCTAAACGTTCTGATCTTTTGAGGGGATTGTACTCATTGCATGGCAGGAAAATCAGACTCACTAAACCTCTCTCTCCACATCCTTCCTGTTGGATCCATGGTAAGGCTGATGAATGACAGTAACTGTCAGTAGAAGTCTTTCTGACTGTCAAGTACCACAGAGAAGCGGCTGTATCCCATAATAGGCTCCCAATTCTCATTGTTTCTTCAGCCAGAATTTTGGGACCTGACAGCCATTGTTAAGAATCAATTCTTGATCCCTCTCACTTTACATTTGGGGACCCAGTGTCTTTTCAGGGCTGCAAATGTGCCTCAGAGGGCAGCACTTGGTGCTGGGGGTAGGACAGAGGAGTCTCTTGGGTTATGTTTTTAACGTTAACATCAGTGTCAACCAAGATCTTAAACTAAACTAATAACCAAATAATTGGAGTAAGCTGCTCTAATTTATTCAACCCACAAAAAAATTTCATTTTTCTAAACTCTCTAAAGAAAACCAAGTTCTTTTTTTAAAAGCTTCCCAACCAACGATTGCCACCCAGAAAAACCATTTCAAATATACCTCTAATATTTTTAAAGCCAGAACACCATGACATAATAGAAATCATGGTATTGAAGAAGTCAGGAGACCAGGATCCTATGTGTAAACACTTAACCTCCCAGAACCTCAGATACTAACTATAAAATAAGAGTTTAGAGTAAGTGATGTGTAAGGTCTCTTCCCAGGATGGTGTAATATGCTGCTCCAATCCTCCTGCAGGAATAAAAGACCTTTTCTCCTAGCTTCTGGGAGTGTTGCCAACAGCTCTGGGCTATCAGCCCCTATGGGGAGATAGGAAGACTGCCTCAGTTGAGAAGAGTCACCTCCCTCCCTCCAGGTCCTGCTTCATTTCCAGGGCAGCCCACTTCCAATGACTGGTTGACAGAGTTATAAAGGCCCCTCTCTTTGTCCTCCCGCACCCCCAACTTGGGACAGTTCTGAAGGTTAGCTTTAGAGCTCCAGGTAGGGTTGGCTGAGGCTCCATTGAAACATCACAGCTCAACATTGCCTTCTGTTCTATCCTGCTTCGTTCTCTTCACTTCCCACTGGTGTCCATTGTCCGACACTTCCTGATAAACCTCCTGCATGCTAATTTCTGTCTCAGAGTCTGATTTCCAGGGACCCTAATCTGTGGCACTTCTGGTTTTCACATTCTAATTCTTTTTTTTTTTAATTAAAAAAATGCTTATTTATTTTTGAAAAAGAGAGAGAGAGAGAGACACCAGGCTGTCAGCACAGAGCTCAACGTGGGGCTCGAACTCAAGAACCTTGTGACCTGAGCCAAAGTTAGGCGCTTGGCTGATTGAGCCACTCAGGTGCTCTTCACATTCTAATTCTAATACTATCCACAAATAAGTTCCAATATGGCTGGTATTCAAATGACCGGTACTGCATGTGTCATTAAAAGTGTGTGTGTGTGTGTGTGTGTGTGTGTTTAAGTTTATTTTTTTATTCTTGAGACAGAGAGAGAGAGAGAGAGCATGAGCTGGGGAGGGACAGAGACAGAGAGAGGGAGACAGAATCTGAAGCATTCTGTGTGAGCTGTGTGTTCTTTATCCACTTGAGTGGCTTCCTGGCTCCCCAGTGACGGAATGAGAGATAATAGAAAAAATATTTATTGGTCTCTGCCCCTGGTTCCTGGCACAAAGCTTCTGAAACCCTTGTAATTTCTTAAGTAATAAGAACCCTAGGAGCATCTCTTACTTTAACATTTGGTCTTTGAACCCCTGACTTAGGGCTGCTAAAACCCTCATAAATTCCTAAGTGGTAGAGCACCAGGAGCATCTTTTGTTCTATTGATGTGACTCTGAGTAGACTCCTGGATGGCTCCTGGATGGCAGCTGGTCATCAGAAAGACCAAGCCATGATGAGAAGCTTAGAATTTCCAGTCCTCCCACCACTTCTAGAAATGGAATTAATAATTGAACATGTCTACATGAGAAAGCCTCCAAAGAATCCCAATAGCATGGGGTTCTGGGAGCTTCCAGAATGGAGAACACATCCACAGCAGGAGGATGAATGCATCTCAACTCTATAGGGATGGAAGGTCCTGAGCTTGGGACCCAGGTGAAAAACTGGGTAGGCCTTTCTTTTTTCTTTCTTTCTTTCTTTCTTTCTTTCTTTCTTTCTTTCTTTCTTTCTCTCTCTTTCTTTCTTTCTTTCTTTTTCTTTCTAATGTTTATTTATTTTGAGATGGAGCATGGGCAGGGGAGGGGCAGAGAGAGTGAGAGACAGGATCTGAAGTGGGCTCTGTACTGACAGCAGAGCCCAAGGTGGGGCTCAAAATCAAGAACCACAAGATCACAATCTGAGCCAAAGTCAGACACTCAACTGACTGAGCCACCCAGGTGCTCCAGGTTTTTCTTTATGGGGGAAATAATCTTGAGAGCAGGAACCTAATGAGATCACGCAGAATAGTATGTGTGAAAATGCTAAACAGATAGAAATAATGTGTATGTGTATATGTGCATGTGCACGCATGTCTGTATTGTATTCCCAAGGGCCTGAAAAGCACTCAGTGGATGTTCTTGATGCTTCTGACCCAAGGATTTGTAAAGGACCCCATGCCTACCCTCTGAAATGTTCCCAAGTGTTCTCCCCCCACCGGCTCTGAAAGGAGGCCATGCAAACTGACTTGCTACCTATACTTTTATAAATACTCAACCAAATGACAAATGGTGTGTTTTAGTTGTGAACAAAGCTCGATTCATTCCAAGAGCAATGAAAAACCAAAGGTTAAGAAGACAAACACATGGGGAAGACCAGAGAAATGTTTTGGAAAGATTTTTCAGAGGACAAGAGTCTCTGAGGTAAATCAGTCATGGGGGCTACAAAATATTTGTTCAAAAGAATGTGGGAGAACAGAAAGAAATTTCAACTACCAAATACTGGATTTTCTCATTGCTTAGCCTAATTTCCATATTTATTTACATTTGCAAGTTGTTTTTCCAGTGACTGTAATCCCTGACCACTATAATTATGAAAAATACAGATCTGGTTCTGTTGTGTTTTGATTTGTTTTTGAGAGGGAAGAAGAGTGTTACTGTTTGTTCTATTTAATTGTATCCAATTTTGCTGGAAATATGTAGGTGGTAGATATGAAATGTTTTCGTTCCTGTTTTCTTTAGGAGATTTACTGTTTATGAATCTCTCTCTCTCTTTTTTAAAATTTTTTAATGTTTTATTTAGTTTTGACTGAGAGAGAGAGACAGAGCATGAGTGGGGGAGGGGCAGAGAAACAGGGAGGCATAGAATCCGAAACAGGCTCCAGGCTCTGAGCTGTCAGCACAGAGCCTGATGTGGGGCTCGAACTCACAGACCGCAAGATAATGACCTGAGCCGAAGTCAGACACAACCGAATGAGCCACCCAGGCGCCCCTGTTTATGAATCTCTTGACATAAAAACAAAATGAAATGAAAGTCATTCAAATGCAGTACCAAGGTTACAAACTGGACTTCAAAACTAATCACAGACTTCCCAGTCCTGCATTTGGGGCTTCTCAGTAGCCTTGAAATCAGCTCCACCCAGACTGTTCTCTTCCTTAGGCAGATTTGAGGCCAGCTGAGATCATCAGCTCCTGGGGTAGAACTAGCACTTTTAATGGGAGGAGTGTAGCACAGTGTCTAAACCAGCACTTAGTGGGTATTCTTTAATGAAGGTGAAAACGAGCCACCCAGAGATTCTGATGTTCAAAACTCTTTATTCTCCACTGCCTTCAGGATCAAGTACAAAGGCCTACACCTGTTCTTCAAGACCCCGTCTGATGAGGCTTCTGCCCACCTTTCTGGCTTCTTCACACCCCTTGGCTCCCTAAACTCTGCCTGTCTCTGTTCATTTTCCACAGAGCCATCAAGGTGGTCTTTTTAAGCCATTAAGACCCTCCAGAGCATCTGTGCATTGAGAATAAATCCAGACTCTGCAGCATGTCCCCAGCATCCCTCCATGACCTGGCCCCTGCCTACCTCACCAATCTCATTTTCTATCGTCTCCCTCTTTCACTACATTTAGGCATATTCCTTTCCGTTCCTTGAACACAGCTCTTTCTCATTTGGTGGGCTTTGCAACTGCTATTCCTCATCCAGGGACACTTGCCCAGGCTTTTCCTTCCTGTCTTCTAAGTCTTAGCTGGCTGCCTGAGCAGCCAGCCCAGTGAATCTTCCCCAGTCACTTGCAACCACAGCACTGTTTTTCATTCCATTCTCTGTAGTGATCACATTTGTCATCCCCTAGAATTTGAGCACCATGAGGGCAGCAAGTGTCTCAGACTGGTTCACCAGCATATTCCTGGTGTCTAGACTGGTGGGCCTAACACAAAATAGGAGTCAATATAAATCAGTGAGTAAGTGAATGAATGTCTAAGCCAGTGGTTCTCAGAATCCCCAGAGGCTTGTCAAAACAACGGATTGCCATCCTGACCCTCAGAGTCCCTGAGTTGGTAGATCTGGGGTGAGACCCCCAAATTTACATTCCTCCCAAGTTACCTCTGCACATGGTAACTGCGTCCTCTCAGACCACAATTCCTCCAGGGTGTGCTCCCAGGGCCTGTCTATGTCTAGCGGGAAGCTCAGGAATGTTCCCTCTGAGCTCCACCCGAGCAGAAAATGCCTCTGAAAGTGAAGTCAATCCTGACCTGTGTGCAGGGCTAGACTTCAGCTCACTTTTAGGTGGGCCTTGTTATTTGCAGAATGCTTTGCCCCAGCCCTTCCTCCTCTTGCTTTTCCTCTTACCAAACTCAACCCTTAATAGCGATGGCTTTTTCTCCTCCTTGTCTCCGGTGTTTAATTTCTCCAGCTTGTGCTCAAACTTAAACTGTGCCATTTATTTGGTTGGCCTTAATATAATGTAATAACCTATGGAAGGAGCCCACCTCTCTTCCTTGAGGCAGAGCAATAAATGCTAAAATTGATTCTAGGGCAGAGGGAAAAAAAAAGAAAGGGAAAAAAAGAGATTTCTTAATGGCTTCTCAAATTGCAGTTTTAGTTTCCTAAATCCTGCTCTTTGAAGTCACCCTCATTTTTCCTAGTCATTTTGAGAAACTCAGTGCTGCTCCCTTGCCTACTACAAAGTCAGTAAGAGGACCTGAGTTGAGCTCCTTGGAGGCCTGCCTGCAAGAACGTCTCAGGCTCAGGATGTCCCTGGTCCAAGGTACATACACACTTTGGAGAAACTCACCTTGCTGTGATGTTGGAGCTGCACCCAGCCTCCATAGCCAAATCTCTGTGGAGGAGAAGCACAGTCAGGCTGGAGGAACAAAATAGGGATGACTGCAATAAAGGGGTATTCTTGTGGCAGAGGGTCCTGAGCTCCAATCTTTCAGATTATGACCTTCCCATTTTCTGCCCTGACACCCATGTATCACTTTTTCGATACTGATATTTAAGTCAATTTACTTTTTTCCCTCAAATATATTTATTCAGGAAGAAAATTGTGTATCATAGAAATGCTAGTTTTATCTAGGTTGCAGTTTTTATTTTTTTTTATTTTTTATTTAAAAAAAATTTTTTTTAATGTTTATTTATTTTTGAGAGAGAAACAGAGCATGAACAGGGGAGGGTCAGAGAGAGAAGGAGACACAGAATCTAAAACAGGCTCCAGGCTCTGAGCCATCAGCACAGAGCCCGACACGGGGCTGAAACTCACAGACCGTGAAATCATGACCTGAGCTGAAGTCGGATGCTCAACTGACTGAGCCACCCAGGTGCCCCTAGGTTGCAGTTTTTAAATGAGGATTAACATCAGGGCACCTGGGTGCCTCAGTCAGTTGAGTGTCCAACTTAGGCTCCAGTCATGATCTTGCGGTTCCTGGGTTTGAGCCCTGCGTCAGGCTCTGTGCTGACATCTCAGAGCCTGGAGCCTGCTTCAGACCCCTTCTCTCTCTGCCCCTCCCCTGCTTGCGCACTGTCTCTCTCTCTCTCTCTCTCTCTGTCTCTCAAATATAAACATTTAAAAAAATTAAAAATAAATACATGAGGATTAACATTAAAAGATACTTGTTCATGGAATGCCTGGGTGGCTCAGTTGGTTGAACTCTTGATTTCAGCTCAGGTCATGATCTTGGCAGTTGATGGGTTTGAACCCTGCATCGGGCTCTGTGCTGCTGGTGTGGAGTCTGCTTGGGATTCTCTCTCTCCCTTTCTCTCTGCCCCCTCCCACTTGTGCTCTCTCTCTCTGTCTCAAAATAAATGAATAAACTTTTAAAAATCCCCTATTCTAAAACAAACAAATAAATAAAATCTCATTTTGTTCATTCATTCTTCAAACCCTCAAGGAACCCCCACACTTAACCAGCCTTACTAGGGCAGAGAAAATAAAAGGACACTTCCAGCCTGTGTGGAACACAGGCTTGAACATGTGGGGCTGGGCTGGCAAGTATTAAAGGGTTATGGGGTGTGAGACCTGCTGTGGTTGAGTAACACACAAAGTCTTTGGGAGTCGGGAAAAGCACAACTTGGGTTAGGTGGTGTCTAAGTAGGGAGGTTGAAAAGATAGTCTGGGATCATATTGGAGAGTAACTTCCAATGTTCTGTATTTCCATGCTTCAGATGAGTGCCTCTTGATGGAGGAAGGGAATGTATTGGGCCAGAAACAATGGTGTGAGAAGCTCATCAACACTCTGGTCAGTAGTTATGGGTAGGGAACTTGAACATTAGCTCAACTTCTTGCTTGTTGTAGTTGGATGAGACCAGATAACAGTGGTTGGTTCTTATGCCATGCTACAGGGAAGTTGTCTTCAGGGAGTCAGGTCTTGGCAGGTTCTCTTCCTAGCAGCCCTCTCACCTCCAGACTGAGAGGGGAGGTCTGCGCCTACAGCACAAGGGTGTTTGTATGTCTCTGTGTCTGTGACCAGGGACTGCCAGTCAGATTTAAGATTTGGTCAATTCTGTACCAGCTTTATTCTACCTTGGCATAAGGTCTGTTCTTGAGTTCTAACTCCAAATAATCATATTAGCTCTGAAAGTCTACCTGCCTCCTTCCTAAGTGACAATAGGGGACCTGGAGTAGTAGGGTGGGCATGCAGAAGAAACTATTCACCAGGGGCCTTAGCTTCTCCTCCGTACCCAGTTTCTCCTTTGCCTGCACCCCTCCACCCCACTCTCCTCCTTTCATGCATTTGATACCATAGTGCTTCCCCCATTGTCTTCTCCTGGCTAAAGCTGCTGAGAGATGTATATTGGAGGAGGGGGTGGAATAAAGCCTCAACCAGTTACATTCTAGAGTTAACAAACTTTCTCTCAAATTAAAATTTGCCATTGAAATTTTACTTTACTGTAGAAGAAAAGTTTTGTTTTCTTATTTCCTTCTTTCCTTTTCTTCTTTCCTTCTCTGTTCCCTCTTTCCTCAGTCTTTTTCTTACATTTTGTTAATTTGCTAAGGAACTTTAACCCGTAAGCTATCAGCCTAAAGTATTCCATTGGAGGAAGAACAGAAAAGCAAAGGGAGGCAGAACAAAGGGATCTTGTCACACGTGACAAGCCACTTCTATTATCATTGGCTTTGTTGGGGTAACTTAGCATCTCAAAGTCACTGTTTCCTTATGTGTAAAATGAGGCTGATAGCTGTAGCTATGACATAGGGTTTTATGGGAATTCATTAAGATAAAATTCATAGAAAGCTATTGACTCCAGACCCTGCTTATAGAAAGGGCCTCATCAATGCAAACAGTGATCATGATGGTGGTGACAGTGGCATTGGTGGTGCTGGAGGTGGGAGAGGTGGTGACAAAGGTGGTGATGGCGATGGTTGTGGCGTTTGTAGGGATGGCAGTGGCGGTATTGGCAATGGGAGAGGTTGTGAGGTGGTAGTGGTGATGGTTGTGCTGGTGAGCTTGGCGGTGGTGGGGGTGGCAGATGGACAGCACTGGGGGTAGCATAGTGGTGACAGTCTATTTTATCCTTAGGTGTGTCACCCTGTGTTCCTCCTTCCCCTTTCTTGGGAAGCACAAAATTTGAATACTCTGTGCTTCTCCTAAGCCCCCTGCAAAGGCCTAACCTATTTAGGGCAGCTGCTCCAAGTCCAGGCTCTACATAGTTCCACAGCTGTCATCCTAGGTTGAACCAAGCTTGGGGTCTGAAATTTATGACCTTGAGAATTGTGATGAGAGCATATGCCTAGAAGCATTTACTGTCTGAAAATGTTTGACTGACAATGACCAGTATCCCATAGGCATTTAAGGGCATGACAATAAAAAACCAAACTAAAAAATTCAAGGGAATTCAGTTCTATATACAAAAGATGTGTTTCTGAAATTGGTTTGTATGAATCAGAGGTGGATGAACTGAATGGCATTTTTACTGTCTTGGGGACCTCATACTTCCATGAGGTGAGTAAGGAACCTCCTGTGTGATAAAAACAGGTATCTATTTCCTCAGAGGGGTTGTTTGAAAGTCAGACTATGTCTGGGATTTTGACTCCTATAACCTTACAATGATCAAGTGTAATTAAATCATTGCTAATGAAAAAAAAAATGTAAATATATAATTTTTTTTTAAGTAAAGGCCAGAACTTTTGACCCCATTTAAAACTAGGAGAATCTTTGCAAATCCTACTATTGGGCACATAGTAGGTGGTCCATAAAGTCTTGCTGAAGGAGAAAGCCATGACCTTATCATCATCATTGTTGCTGTGAATAATCTCATTGTGGATCAACCTGAAACAACATTCACCATGGTTCCTTGGTCCACCATCCTCCTGTTTATGACAGCAGAGAGTGGGTCTCTTGATTCATCAGAAACAATTTAATCCAGAACCTCCTGAATATGCTCTTTCCACCTCAGATAGATTTTGCCCCCTAAGGATCTTAACTGTAAGTCTGAGTAAAGTCATCATTAGCAAGTGAAAATGGAAACATTTCTCAAATCCTAATCCTTTGTAATCATTAGTTAATTATCAATCCAGGAATGTTGATTCTGCTTTCCTGTTTCTTCACTGGAGTAAGAGGCCAAGGTTATTGAGGTGTGTCCATTAATGTTTAATGAGGAATGGCAAGTTGGAAAACAGATACTAGTTCTTCCAAAGAGGCTTCATCTTCTAAAATAAAACTAGTACCGGCTTCTTTTCATTCTTTTATTGGGAAGTTTGAAAACGTGATGAGAAAAGATCAGAGACTGATGTATTGAAATAATATTTTACCCATTAAGAAACAATTTGAAGACAAAGGAAAATCTACTGTGATTATTGAACTGCCTGAATACCAAGGAAATTGTGCTCTTGCCTAACATCACTTTAATACTCACTTTACTGTGACAATATAGACTGGGAGAGAGGGAGAAGGATACTAGCACTATTTACATGTCTATTTATTTATCTCACTCCTCCCAGTTTGAAAACATAGAACTGTTTTCTGCTGGTTATTTCATCACTATTGCACTATACCTGCAATCAAATGAAAACTTCTATCACATGTCAGATCCACTTGCTTGACCTGTGGGTTGAAGTCAGGTTCCAATGACCCTTTGACAAGGCCCTCCATGGGTTTATTGAGTGTGGGGAATTGGGGAACAGTCTGGTGTCGAGAAAGGCACTGGGGAAAGAGGGACCACCATGGTTCCATATAGCTCTGGGATTCTAGGCTCATTTCTGAGTCTCAGTTACCTGATTGGTCCAGTGAGGTTAATAATATAAATTTTATCTGCAATTCACATGATTTTATGTGAATCAAATATATGTATTGCTTCCTGGAAGTATAAGAGTATAATGGTTATTATTACTATCATTATGTCATCAATGTTATTCAGTGTATCAGTTATCTGCTTACAGCATGTGAGACTACTAGCCTGGTTTATTGGGACAAATGCCCCTCCCATCTTTTGAGGGGACAGGTAGATGTTAAGAAGGAGAAGGGGGAAAAAGAGCCAGCAGCAAGTGTGCTTGAGAAGTCTCCAGGGCACACACTTATGGTTATAGCCTCCCTGAGCTCTGTATCTTTCAGCTTCCTAAGCAGATTTAACATTGCCTTTAGGGCCCTGCATTAGGTGAGGGCACCTAGAAATTATCAGCTTTTGATGAGAACTTCTTTGCTCAAACTGGAGGCAGGCTTCCAGGTGGGAGGCAGATAACAGGAGGTGGAATTGTGGCACAGGATACTAGGTAGGAAGTTTTTCCCCTTCAGCAAAGAAGAGGTACCTTTTAAGGCTGCTATGGGTTTTCATCACTAATCTTGTGAAGTGGTGTTTACACTTTAATAAAACATGATGAGGACAGTAGCATTCAGAGTAGCAAGTTCCCAAGTAGGCACTTAGACCCCTTCTGGAGGGTCAGTTGGTGCAGTTAGTTTTCACTACCTGCTATAGCAGAAAACCCTTTCAAAGATGGTTCAGCATCATTTGTATTTTTCAGTCTAAAATGTCTACCATCTATCTTACTTAAAATGCCAAAGGACGAAGAAATAAGATTAACATTCTCCCAGGAGACAACTATGAGAAAAAAATAGTTCCACTTACTTGCACAATAAACTATATTTTAATTAGAGTTTGGGTTAATTCATTTTCCTCCACTTGGGACAAAAAAGATGAAACATTATCAGTGGCATGAAAATACTAGAGAAGGCTGAAGATTGAATAAAACCTGATACTTAGCCTGAATAAAACTCAAGCCAATTGTAAATTTCTTTCATGTTTCCACCTCCTTCTTTTAGTATTCATTCAAAAGTTCTTAATGACAAAAGGAAATTTCCCTCTTTTGAGAAATACAGAGAAAGAGACACTCATTGTACAAAGGCTTCATGTCATTTTCTCTAGGGTTTTTTTGATGTTCCTACTCTCTAGTTCATAACAAGGATTTACAGCTTAAAGAACATCAAAAGGAAAGGTTTCAGACAGTGTCCTAAAATAGACTTTAAAAAAAAATCCCACAAAGCTATGTCTTGGTGCTTCTAAAACTTATTTTAAACATTTTGGAAAGGAGATGTGTTTTAGAAGTCCTGGAAGCCTATCACATTCCATTTTTTAATAGTCTTTTACTTGAAACTGTAACTTTAAATTCTGTAGTTGGCACGTATCTTCCAAGCAGCTGAATATGTGATTTAAATGGAAGTAAAACTGCCTGACTTAAATTGGCCAGAAATTTTAAAGAATGCTTCATTTGAGGGGAAAAGGGGATTTTGAGAAGGCACTTATTTCTTTGATCAGTGTTCTTTCAAAACAAATGTAAAAGTCATTATTAAAGACTAAGAAATCAGAGATAGCAAATAAGTTTACATCACTCCTAGAGCAGAGAAACTTAACATCTAATTCCCCAAAGAAGAGATAGATCTGTAGTAGAAGCAGTAAGAAACCCTGGAAAAGTTCCAGAAATAATTCAGTAAATTAACCACCATTACCTTTTTTAGATCTGGCCATTCTTTTGGTAGAATATGACTATGGATGTCAATTTTCATCTCCACAGGATCAGAGGAGAAGCACGTAAAGAAGAAAGAAGTTTTGGTATCAAGAGATCTCCATAAAAACCATGGAGTTAATTGATTTACGTTGCCCCTTCTGGCACCAGTCAGTAGGCCTACTCGGCTCCGTCTAGGTCCACTGGAGCTGCCCTATTAAAGTTCAGAATTCTGTTTATTTGTCAACTTGTCTTTGAGTCATCAACTCTTTGGTAATCGGGACTCTGGGTACTAAATTTAAAAATAAAATAAAGGACTGTACTAAACCTCATAAGGTCAAATGTACTGCTGGGTGCTTTTTTTTCCAACAGGTCCAAAATTGGCTAATACTTGTTTTTAAATATTTCAATTGTTTTCAAGATATACATAGTAAAAAATAAAATAGGACACGGTTAAAAATCAAATAGTACAGAGGGTTTTTAAAAAACAATAGATCACTGACTCACTTTTCATTGGTTTCATTTCTCAGAAGCAACCAATTTTAATGCTTTTGCTTTTTGTTCAGCTATTTACCTTTATGTCTTTAAACAATATTGATCAATTGGCTTGTTCATGAAGATTTAGCATGTTGAAAAGTTGTGGGTGAAGTTTCACCTTTACTTTTACCTTTTTATTATTATTTTTAAAAGTTTTATTTGTTTAAGTAATCTCTACACCTAATGTGGGGCTTGAACTCAAGATTGCAAGAGTCTCAGGCTGTTCTGACTGAGCCAGCCAGATGTCTCTACCTTTACTGTTAAATCAGAGAAAGAGCCCATCCTTCATACATGTTATTTCTTCCATTGTCTTTTTCTTTCATATGTTCACCATGCATTTAACATTTATTGAGAACTTCTATGTGCTAAGGATATAAGGTTGAATGAGGTAAAATAATGCACATGTTGTAATAGATGATTGTATGCTGCCTAAGTACAGGGGAAAGAACGAAGTAGCCATTCCGCTGGGAGTTGTCAAAGCAGTTGGGAGAGGGTTTCCACTGGAGCAGAAAGTGGGGCTCATGGTCATGCCTCTAAAGAGAACCTAGAACAAAGCAGCCCTTTGTTATTCCATGTTAACCTTTCCTATTCCTGGAAAGCTCGAAATATTCAAGGACCTGGGGTCCCTGGCACAGCCTTGAAACTCCTTTGGGATGCTTCCTTCATTTCAGTCTCCACAGCACAGGGACTAAGTCATGGCCTTCCTACTAGGCTATTCAACTAGATTCCAGATAAACTGTAACAAATACTCTTTTCAACTAGAATCTGGGTAAATTATAACAAGTTAAACTAGATTCTGGATAAATTATAACAAACATTCTTTTCAGTGCTGCTCAGTTTGAAAAAAAAAATACAGGAATCCTCAAGATCATTTTTAAAAAGTTCAATGAGCTGAAACTGAGTAAGTGAGCCTTAAATCAACCTGGAGGCACATGCTAATACCCAAAGGAAGCACTTTTTGAGCACTATGGCTCAGGCACTGTTCCAAGCATTTTACTCATATCAGTTCATTTATTCCTTGTAACAGTCCTATGAAAGAGGAACTATTATCAATATCCATTTTATAGAAGAGGAAACTGAAGCACAGAGAAGTTAGGTAACTTGTCCATGGTCACACCATAAGTGATAGAGACAGAACTTGAACCCTGGAAGTGTAGAGTCAGAGTTCTAGAACTTTGAGGATAAATATACCACAGATTAATAGGATATTATACCATGAGTTGTACAAAACTGAGACCCCTTCATTAAACTAGAATTCTTGAAGGGGCTAGACCCCTAGCAAATAAATATACTAGAAGTAAAAAATCCACTGGTCAACAAAGGGAGTCTGTAAGGACATCTATTTCCATGATGAGAAAAGAAGGAAGAAAAAGAAGAGAATAACAGTTTTCTTTGATAATTTCTTTGAGAAGTATTATCCAAACACAGGTACTGAAGGTTTATTTTTATTTTTATTTTTTATGTTTATTCATCTTGAGAGAGAGTGAGAGAGCAAAAGCATAAACCAGGGAGAGGCAGAGAGAGAGGGAGAGGGAGAATCCTGAGCAGGCTCTGGGCTGTCAGTGCAGAGCCTGATGCAGGGCTTAAGCTCACAAACTATGAGATCATGACCTGAGCCAAAATCAAGAGTTGGGTGCTCAACCAAGGCACCCCTGAAGGTTTTAATTAAAGTGGTACCAGGTTGGTAATCCTTGACTACTCTATTTCTACTCATGCCCAGAAAGAGAAAATGGAGATCTTTCCTGAAGGAGAGCATATCAACTTAGTCCCTTCAGTATTGCCACAGAATAAGGCCAAGAATATACTGGCTCATAGTATAAAATTATACACATGTGAGGAAAAAAGCCACCATAAGGGAATGTCCACAGAAATAATAAATAATAGATTTAAGCCTCCAAGGACATATATATTGGAATTGTTAAGCATAGGATATGTTTATTATATATGAAATGTTTTTTAAAAAATGAGAGACTATCAAATGATTGACCAAATTTGAAAACGGACAAAATAGGGACACCTTGTGGTTCAGTCAGTTACTCTGACTCTTGATTTCGGCTCAGGTCATGGTCTCATGGTTTGTGGGTTCAAGCCCCACATCAGGCTCTGTGCTGCCAGTGCAGAGCCTGCTTGGGATTCTCTCTCTCCCTCTCTCCCTCTCTCTGCCCCTCCCCTGCTCCTGCTCTTTCTCTTTCTCTCTCTCAAAATAAATACATAAATAAGCATTAAAAAAAGGGACAAAATAAAACTTCTGTAAATTAAAACATAATAATTTCAGTAAAAAACTCAATGGGTGGATTAAACAGCAAAATAGACATAATTGAATGGAGAATTAATGAATGGGAAGAGAGACTTGTGCAGAGACATGAGGGGACTGAGCATATTTAAGAATATCACAGAGTACAAAGGATAGAGTAAGAAAGTCTAAAAGGAGTCTGACAAAAGTGCTAAAAGAGAGGAGAGAGACGTTGGAGGATGTGGGTTTGGCTTTTGGCTTTGTCCAACAAGGCTGAGAATGGCAGAAAGGACTCCATGCAAATCAACAGAGGTGAAAGAGGGGCTAAGGGAAGTCTTCCCAAGCTAGTCACAAGCTCCCGTATTTATTGAGCATACCTTTAGGGAAACAATGAGCAATACATTGGTGAGCTACATGCCAGTAAGAACGTATAGAAAATGTGCAGAAAAATGAGTTAAGACAGGATAAAATATTCCATGTGATAACATGGCCTAAGGAATTTATGAGTATAGGCAGGACCTAACACGTAGATATATATTACTAGTTAAGCAAAGTGAGTGCCACCTGGAAATACATTAACTAGATAAGCAAAGCATGGCCTCTGTTTTCAGCAAGACCAGAGGCTGTTTTCTGCTGTTTTTGCAATGCATTCCCTATAATCTCCTAACCCAGGACATGTCTACTTGATTTCCCACAGGAGGAGAGATAACACAAGAGATAATAGCTGAGAATTTTCCAGAACTGATGAGCCAACAGATCCAAGAACCAAAAATTATCAAAAACTAATCAAGAAAGATTAATAGAATTTCATTTCTAGAAACCTTGTAGTGAAACTACAAAACACTAATAATAAAGGTTAGATCCTATGAACTGCTATAGAGAGAATTAACGCCTTAAAAACTCAGCAATTAGACTGACAGCCAACTTCTCGCAATGATGGGAGCCATAAGACAATAGAAAATATAGTCAAAAGGCTGATATACATGAACTGTCAACCTGGAATCATCTACTTTGTAAAATTTAATTTTAACGATGAGGGAGAAATAAACATATCTTCAGGTTAAAACTGAGTTTGCTACCAACAGACCTTCTCTTAAGGAATTCCGAATGATGTACTTTGGAAAGGAGGGAAAAAGACTCTGGCAATATAAGAATAAGTGGGAAGGTGAGAAACTTGTAATCATATAAGTAAATCTAAATAATATTAAATATTTAAAATAATGCCAGTAATAACAATGATAATGTCTTCATTTCAGAGTTCTATTACTTGCAAAAGTTTGTCCAATCATACTTTTGGCTTTCTCTCCAAGGTATGCTTTCCTGCCAGCAAATCTCCTAATTTTAACATCTTTTGCAATATGGATAGGCTGAAAATTTCCTAAATCACCCAGTCCTGATTCCTTTTTTCTTACTAGTTTGTTTGTTTGTTTGTTTGTTTGTTTTAGAGAAAGAGAGAACGTGAGTGGCAGAGCATGAGAAAATCTTAAGCAGCCTCCATGCTCAGCATGGAACCCAACATAGGGTTTGATCCCACAACCCTGGAATCATGATCTGAGCCAAAGTCAAGAGTCAGATTCTCAACTGAAAGCCATCCAGGTGCCCCTCTTACTAGTTTTTCAATCTGTCTTTTTCTTCTTGCATTTTACCATAAGTACCAAGAAGGAACCAGGTAGAACCTTTAACATGCTTGGAAATTTCCTCAGCCGAATATCTCCTTTATAAATCATAACTTATAAATTCTTATTTCTACACAACTGTAGAACACACAATTGACTTACGTTTTCTGCCACTGTATAACAAGGATCACCTTTTCTTCACTTTCTACGATGCTCCTCATTTCCCTCTGAGCCCTCACCATATTTCTGTCAATGATCTATTTATGATGGTTTACATATTATCTTACATAATATAGGCTTTCTCTACCATAGTCCTCATTTCTTTCTGGGATTCACTGGCAGAATCATTTACATTCACATTTCTATTAACAGTCCATTCAAGACAATTTAGGATTTTTTTCTATTGCATACCTCAAATCTCTTCCAGTGTCTACCCCTTACTCAGTTCCAAAGCCACTTTCACATTTTGTTGTATTTGTTACCCTCTTTTTGAAAACTATATCAGTTTTCAATTGCTGCTGTAACAAAGATTACATCCTTTGTGGTTTAAACCAACACAAATTTATTCTCTTATAGTTTTGGAAGTCAGATGTCTAAAAGGGCTGTGTTCCTGCTGAGGGTTCTAGAAAAGAATCTGTTTCCTTGCTTTATCTGCCTTCTAGACATTGTCTGTATCCTTGGTTCAGATCCCCTCCTCCATCTTCAAAGCCAGCCAGGTAGTATCTTGCAGTCCTTCTCTCAGTTTCTGTCATCACAGTTTTTGACTCTAACCCTTTTATCTCCCTCGTATAAAGATTCATGTGGGCTCTGATGGGTAATCCGGGGTAATCCACTACGGGCTGCCTGCTGTGCGCTCACCTGCACCCCTTGTGACCACGCCTTGCAAAATTGAAGAAATCAAGGAGTTTCTGCTCACAGCCAGACAAAAGGATGCCAAGTCCGTCAAGATCAAGAGAAATAAGGATAATGTGAAGTTTAAAGTCCGATGCAGAGGACACCTTTATGCTTTGGTCATCACAGACAAAGAGTAGGCAGAGAAACTGAAACAGTCCCTGCCCCCAGGTTTGGCAGTAAAGAAGCTGAAATGAACCCTGCACACTGATTTGAACTGTATTAAAATTTTAAAAATTCTTAAAAAAAAAATCACATAATTACATTGGACTCACCCAGATAACCTAGGATGATTTCCCCATCTTAAAATCCTTAACACCATCACATTTTCAAAGTCCTTTTAGCCATATAAAGTAGCATTTTCACAGGTTCTGGGAATAGGACATGGAAACTTTTGAGTGGGGAGCATTATTCAGCCTACCACAATCAGGCATGCTAAAATTTCAAAAGTAACTGCTAAAAGGATATACACAGAGTATACAACTTTCAACCCCATTAAGTGGAAACCGGAATAAGAAAAAAAATCAATTTAAAGATACTTTATTTCTTTAAACACTTTTTTTAATGTTTATTTTTGAGAGAGAAGGAGACAGAGCACAAGTAGGGGAGGGGCAGAAAAAGAGGGAGACACAGAATCTGAAGCCTCCAGGCTGTCAGCACAGAGCCTGATGTGGGGCTCAAACCCATGAACCGCAAGATCATGACCTGAGCCAAAGTCAGGCGCTTAACTGACTGAGTCATCCAGGTACCTCCCCACCACCCCAAATCAATTTAAAAGAAGGCAATAGAGAGGAAAAAAGAAACAAAAAGTAGGCAAATAGCACAAAATAAATTTCAGAAATAACCAAATCCAGCTAAGTGTTGTTTATCAGAAACATATTTAAATTACAAGGATAGAGACAGTTTGAAAGTAAAAAGGAAAGAGAAAATAAGCAAATTCTAACCAAAAGAAAATCATGACAGCCATGTCTGTCGTAAATACTTCGCATTAGTCCAAATCAAAGAGAGTACAATACAATACAAAAAGCATTGTTAAGGCAAAGGAGGATCACTATAATAAAAGGCTCAGCTAATACAAAGCCATAATAATTCTAAATTTGGCATACCAGATTGCCTCAAAATATGCAATGCCCACAACATGTATTGCAAATGTATATTTATTTGAAAAATCTTCCAACACATGTCTCTCAATTATTGGTAAGTCAAATAAAAATTATCTACAGGGAGCTGCAGAGAAAGAGCCCAATGCTGGGAAGCCACTAAAGAAACTCAAAAGCTTTTCACAAGAGAAAGAGAAAGAGAACATGTTAAACTCCCGCCTGCCCATAGAACTTGAAGCCATTTTACCACAGGGTCATTTAATTAGCATTTGTCCTGTAGTCCTAACATTTCTTCTCCCTCTCTGCTTTGGTCCTACTGGGGAAGGAGATCAAGCTCAGGGAGGAGGAGAAATGCCAGTTGGGAAAGGCGAAGAAAGACTCATGTGCCTGTCTTCAGGGGGAGAAGCCTAACCTTTCAATGAGGGTTGAAGAGATTATCAATATATTTCAGTGAGTATTTTAACCTTTCCAGCTAAGACTGGGTTTGCAATTTAAAATGATCTTAGGGGCGCCTGGGTGGCTCAGTCGGTTAAGCGGCCGACTTCGGCTCAGGTCATGATCTCGCGGTCTGTGAGTTGAGCCCCGCGTCAGGCTCTGGGCTGACAGCTCAGAGCCTGGAGCCTGTTTCGGATTCTGTGTCTCCCTCTCCCTCTGCCCCTCCCCTGTTCATGCTCTGTCTCTTTCTGTCTCAAAAATAAATAAACGTTAAAAAAAAAATTTTTTTTTAAATAAAAAATAAAAAAAAAAATAAAATGATCTTAAGAATGTTTATTACCTAAAAGTGAGTAAGTTGCATAGGTTTTCATCCAGAGGGAGGAGGAAGACTGCTTTCACCAAGCAGTATTAAAGGGAAAGTGGAAATGTAAAAATGATGCATATGTAACGACATCCATTGAGTCCTGTGTGTTTGGTGTACCTATAACAGAAGAAGAGGGCAATGCTTTTATTTTTGCTTATAAAGACAGGCAAGGTTTTGGATAAATGGGCAAGAGGTTGTAGGGTCCTCAAGCAAACACATTATACCCTCTCATTTCCCACTACGGTACTGAGGAAAGTAACAACAAAAAGGAAAATTGTATAAGATCTCATCTTCACATTTAAGAAAATGAATTATAAATCAGATGAGCTTTATACTCATTTATATTGGCATTCCTTCGTGGAAAGAGGCAAGAGATCCTTAAATTATTCACTACTGGATTATATACAAATAAAAAAAAATGGCTTAGACTAAGTCTAGGTAGCTCCTTTCTCCTGGCCCTAATCTGATGGCTATGAATCAGCTTAAATACCAAGGTTTGACTCCTGACTACTGCTTATCAGTTGGATGGTCTTGGGGAAGTTACAAGGTCTCTGTCAAATAAGGGTGATAACAGAATTGATCTCGTAGAGTTATTGTAAGTGTTAACTTGAGTAATATAAAACTACCAGCTATGAATTACACCATGACACCTAATCCAATTATTTTTTAGTTTGCCATATGCAAAGACTGGCAGTAAGTCTGATATTAGTCAATTTGAGGGAGCTTACTCCCCCTTTTCTAGATTATATAAGAACCTTGGGTTTATGTGATCCATTACTATGGGATAGGGGTGTGCCCTCTACTGTGGTCACCATGATTATGTTTCTCCTTGGGCAGGCCTGTGTGTTCCACTTGAAGGTGGACAGCTCCACTGGTTGAAAGGACCACTCCTCTCCCCCACTCCCCCCCCCCCCGCCATCAATAAACCAACAAGTCTTTTTATTCTAATCCCATTGCATCTTCCAACCTTGTTCTCTTCTCTCCAGTCTCACTTTGAGGCCCTCACAATTTCTCTCAGGATTGTTTAATTGCCCACTAATGGTTCTGGCTCCAGTCTTGGCCCACTGTTATCCATCCCCAGCACTCTTGACCAGCATGATCTTTCTAAAACACAAAACAATCGCTTCTCCTTCAGTGTAACACTTGTCATGGTTTATCACTGCTAAGTCCAAGCATGCATGGGAAACAAAGCCCCTGGGTAATTCTCCACCTCTTCTGTCTCTGTGCTTGGCCACTGTGCCCTGTGTTCCAGCCACAGAGAATATCCGTGCCTCCCTAAATATGATATATTTCCCTTTTGCTCTTTTTTTTTTTTTACGGCTTCTTTGACCTCTAATGCTTGGAATAACCTTTCCCTGTCCTTCCTGCCAAATGTACATCTATCCATCACTGAACATTTAGCTGAAACATCACCTCCTCTATGAAGCCTTTCCTGACAATACCCATCTCCAAATGGCAAAAAGGGACTACCTCCTCCTGGAAGAGTTAGCTGGGGGAATGAGTAGGAATGACCCTGACAAAGCTGTGAATGATTTTAAGCTCATCTTCAAGGATACCAGAATCCCCTTCTACTACCTTTTCCCTGGCTTCTAGCTTTTGGCACCGAGAGACCTCTTTATCTCTTTCTCTTCCTTATCAATCTTGCTACTTGGAAAAGAGCTAGTTTCAATCTTTTGCACTTGAGTTTGAATTTGTTTACATCCAAGCACTGTTGAATTAATGAATTTCTGAATAAACATCATGGGGCCAGGGACCATGTTTGTCTTGTCTGTTACATCCCTAGTGAAAAACAGCTGAGGAGGTGCTTGTGATGCTTAATTTTATCTGTCACCTTGGCTAGGCCACGGTCTCTAGATATTTGGTTGAACACTATTCTAGATGTTTCTGTGAAGGTTTTTTTGGGGGGAGGGGGTATAGGATTAACATTTGAATGAATAGACTTTGAGAAAAGCAGATCTGCAATATGGATAGGCCTCCTCCACTCATTTGAAGATCTTAATCTAAAAATGCTGACCTCTCCACATGAAGAGGGAATTCTGCCAGCCTTCAGTTTCTAATTGCAGTGTCAACTCTTCCCTGGGTCTCCAACCTGTCAGCCTGCCTTACAGATTTGCAGCTTGTCATCCTCCACAATTGCATGAAGTAATTCCTTAAAATAAGTCTTTCTATCTATACATATTTTATTGGTTCTATTTATCTGGAAACTTTGACTAATATAGTGTTTTATAAATGTTTCATAAATACCCAACAACAAACTAAATAATAAATAAGTAAATAAACATGAATATGTGGATAAAATATCTTTTTCAGGAACATTTCTATCTAAACCTCATATGAAACTTTTATGTGAAAAAATTAACCTTTACTCAATATCATGCAGCAACAGGTGCCTTTCTTAGTATTTCTGTGAGTGCTGTGGCCCTTTTTGTATTTGGAAGACTGGGTATTCAAGAGTGAAAACAGAAGCCAACTCTTGGATATTGAGTTTTAAAAGCCTTGGTTACCTCCAGTGATTGATAGAAAGATTGAGCCATAAACTTTGGAAATTTAGAGGATCCAGGGTTGAGATCAAATTTCCTTCTGACTAAGTAAAGACCTCCCAGACAAGAAAGAGGGGAGTCAGGAAGGAGAGACAAGTGTTACTGTGGGTCCCTGAGGAGGACATACTTATGTCCTGCCTTCCATGGCCAAGCCTGGGGGTTGAGTGGTAGAAGAAACTCTAGATAGGTCATGAGATCTTCATCTGTAGTAGAAGGGATCTGTGACTTCATTCCCAAGCATTGCCTAGGAGGATGGCAAAGATACATGGTTGAAATGTACCCAGCCAGATTCAGCTTCAGAGCCCTTACAGACTAAGGGGGGCCTTGGGTAATGGTTTAGAGCATGGACTATAGCATGACTTATAAAACTTTGTTTCCTTAACGGG
Source organism: Panthera tigris (assembly GCF_018350195.1). Taxonomy (NCBI): domain Eukaryota; kingdom Metazoa; phylum Chordata; class Mammalia; order Carnivora; family Felidae; genus Panthera; species Panthera tigris. The sequence continues at coordinate 125,269,117 of NC_056667.1, read as the reverse complement.
TGTCTGGGTGGCTCAGTTGGTTAAGCATCTGACTTCAACTCAGGTCACGATCTCATGGTTCGTGAGTTCAAGACCTGCATCGGGCTCTGTGCTGACAGTTCAAAGCCTGGAGCCTGCTTTAGATTCTGTGTCTCCCTCTCTCTCTGCTCTTCCCTCACTCATGTTCTCTCTCTCTGTCTTTCTCTGTCAAAAATAAATGAACATTTAAAAAAATTTTAAAAAAGGTTTGTTTCCTTGAGCAAATAACTAATTTCCTATGTACTCATCTTCCCATACATAAAATAGGAGATTAACAGATCCTACCTTGGGCTGTTGTAAGAATCAAATGAGTTAAGACATGGAAGGCATATAAAACAATGCTTAGCACAGAGTAAGTGGCACGTAGGGTTAGTCATTGTTTTTCGTAGTATTGTTATCACACAGGCCTGCCAGAATTTAGACAAAACCTCAAAGAAAGTGTGTGAGCAAGAGAAATACTGACGTAATTGAGATTGTTTCTGCCATCTGATGGCATAAAGACCTGTATTAACAGTTGAGAGGTATTACAGAAAATTAGAGACAATTACATTTTATATACATTTGTACAATGAGACATCTGAAATTCTTGCAAGCTCAACTAGGAATTCCAGGTATTATTATATGGTAGGGAGATTTTTTGGGGGGTGTTAGGATTGATAATCCCACCATGTATAAGTCATATTATCAATGAATGTGAGCCACTTGAGGAAACATGGAGCAATGGAGATCAGAGTATAGGTGGAGGGTTCATTTACTGCAGGGGAGGGAGCATGGAGTGTTGAGGACCAGGGAACAGGTGGAGGGTTAACTCAGGGGACAGGAAGTGATGGAGACTAGGAGGAATGTTAGCTTAGGAGAGGAGGGATTGTCTCTCTTTAGAGGGTGAAGGGGAAGATGTGAGGGGACCATGATGTGTTGAACTGAAGGTAATCAACTCTCAAGAGTTACTGGTATCTATGGTCTTTTTGAGGTAGGAAGTAAGGTCATCCACCGAGATAGGGTTAGAGACTTAAAAAGAAAGGAAAGAAAGGAATAGTTTTAAAATGGCATTTGAGTTGCTTGCTAGGTAGTGAAGAGCAGCATTGGGGCTACAGTGTAGTTGGATTTTAAGAATGTTTGATGAACAACCACTTGAAAACACACAAAGGAATTTCTAGTCTAGACAAAAATGCAGCTGGGGCTGCTGGGTGGCTCAGGCAGTTAAGCTAAGTGTCGGAGTCTTGACTTCAGCTCAGGTCATGATCTCATGGTTTGTGAGTTTGAGCCTTGCATCAGTCTCTGCGCTGACAGCACAGAGCCTGCTTGGGATTCTGTCTCTCTCACTCTCTGCCCCTCCTCTGCTTGCTCTCTCTCTCTCAAAATAAATAAAAATAAACTTAAAAAACAGAAGAAAAGACAGCCAAGTTCACATTATGATTCTGTTAGAATAGTGATATTCTGAATAACTTATGTCTACATTTTCAAACATTTTATAGTGAAGTTATAATATTCTGGTTATTGGAAATGTGTATAAAAACATATTTAGGGGCACCTTGGTGTCTCAGTCCATTGAGCATCCGACTTCTGCTCAGGTCATGATTTAAACAGTTCATGGGTTCAAGCCCCACATCAGACTTGGCACTGACAGCTCAGAGCCTGGAGCCTGCTTCAGATTCTCTGTCTCCCTCTTTCTCTGCCCCTTTCCTGCTCCAGCTCTTGCTCTTTTAAATAAATAAATAAATAAATAAATAAATAAATAAATAAACTCTGGGTCTGGAGTTCTCTCTTGTCCAGCAAGAGAGCAGATACAGGATTGAAATGCGAGAGAGGCTAATGTCCAGGAGGAGATAAGAACCCCGATTAAGGGTTCTTGCTCCGTTTTTATTAGGATCAGAAGGCTTACAAGCATGATGGACTTGCACAAAGAGACAATAAAATCAGGAACATTAAGTCTTGGGCATGAAAGAAAGGGGGTTTTGAAGATATAAGGTGTTAAGCGTTTGGGTCAATACAAAACCAAGTCCTGGTGCTAGGCAGATGGTTGTTTACTGCAGGCGTGAGGCACCACATCTGTTTATCTTAGCTAGCCTAGGGGACAAGACAGAGCATGCTACCTCAAGGTCAACAAGTCACCTTTCTTTTGCTAATTAGCTCCTCTCTGGGCAACTTCGCCCTGCTGAGGTCTATAGCCCTGTTTACCTGTTTACCAATTTTGGTCCTTCCTTCCTGTGAAAGCAGCTTTCTATGATTGTACTAAGTTGGGTGGCTTTCCTGCCCTGAATACCTAATCTTGTTTACCTAATTTTGGATGCTTCCATCCTGAGATTTCCTATTTCTAGACCTTTGTCCTGTTTACCTAATATGTTTTACCCTATTTTGGATGAGTACATCCTGTGACTTTCTATTTCTTTACGCCTTGTTAACCCATCAGTGCAAGCTCAGGGAATTCCTAAGCTTATTCCCCACAAATAAACATATATACACACACACACACACACACACACACACATACATACATATATATATTTATTTTTATATATATATATATATATGTATATATATATATATATTTATTTATTTAAAAAGAATGTATGAAGTGTCACATTGTCAGTGTTCTCAAAAGTCACTATATCTGGTGTCATCTTTGGCTATGAATCATAATGGTTTGTCTTCTCCAAGCAATTTTCTTTTCTAATGAAGTATACAGTTGACAGATATTATATTGTTTTCAGACATACAGCATAGTGCTTTGACAATTCTATATGTTACATAGTGCTCACCACAATAAGTGTAGTTACCATTTGTCACCATACAAAGTTATTACAATGCTATTGACGACATTCAGTAATATCTAATATATAATATACAAGTCAATGTATGATATTATTGACTGTACTGTGCCTTTCATCCTCATGACTTATTTATCTTATAACTGGAAGTTTGTATCTCTTAATTCCCTTTACCTATTTTATCATAGGTTAATCTGATATTCTTGTTTCACTATGATAACCTAGATATGATACAGCCTACTTGTTTGTTCCAATGATTGAGTCAGTAATCCCACAGCAATATACATTCTATTCTGATTTCCCCCTGAACTATTTTTTTTCAATCAACTGCAGGAGCCATGAATTATAATCCAATCCAGGATCTCCTCTGATTACATTAGCTTTTGCCAGATCAGAATAACCTGATACCATTCTATATTCCTGGAAAGAGCTATGGCTACTGGAACTCAGGAAAATGAATTGCTCACACTAAATGAGCTTTATGGGTGGCAACCTAAAAGCTAGTTGTACACTTGAATTTTATTCATCTTTTTTTCCCTGCGACTTTGAGTCAGAGATCAGCTCTTGCTCTCTCTCTCTCTCTCTAAATCCCTTCACTTGCTATTGCAATAATTGATACTTAATTCAGAAATGAGGTGGTAGGTATTTGCATAACAGGGGATTATGTGCTGTTCACTCATAATAGCAATGGTAGGGTTGTCAATCATTGCACATTCTTACAGTGCTATGGAGGGAGAAGCAAAAATAAATGAATATGAAATCCGTCACCTGAAGTGTGTTTAGAAAAGAATGAATTCCACTCTATACTTACTCAAAACTCTGATGATAGAGAATAATAATAATCATTTATCCCGTGGGGTTAAGTATGGTCTGAACAAAATTAGAGATTCATAATCTTAAACTGCAAATGGTAATCACTTGAGGAACTTTAAAAATACTGATCTGCCTGCCCCCTCCTTGTGTCCCTGTTCCTGTTCCCCCTGTCCAGAGTGGCCTGATTAAATTTAAACTCATAAGCAATGAATAATATTTTTTACTATAAGTATATCTCAACTATTGCATGGGACACCCTTATACTAAAAAAAATCATTATTTATCCAAAATTCAAATTTCACCATGTATCCTATATTAAAATTTTTTTTTAATGTTTATTCATTTTTGAGAGAGAGAGAGCATGAGCAGGGGAGGGACAGAGAGAGAGATAGAGGGAGACACAGAATCTGAAGCAGGCTCCAGGCTCCAAGCCATCAGCACAGAGCCTGACGCGGGGCTCAAACCCATGAACTGAGAGATCATGACCTGAGTGGAAGTCTGATGTTTAACTGACTGAGCCACCCAGACGCTCCCATCCTGTATTTTTAGTTGCTAAATCTGGCAGCTTCCTGCCACTGCATTCCACCCAGATTCAGAATGAACAGTTCAGGTATTTTTGAAAGTTCCTCAGGTGTTTCCAATGTGCACCAAGATTCAGAAACAGTGGCTAAAGCTTCAGAGGTCTCCTCTGTAGACTAACATTGACAGAAACAGGAAAAAAGAAGGATGGGAAATGATTCTTGACAGATCAGTAGAACCTATTGCAACTCCTTTAGAGTGTTCTATTTTGTTGTCCTATATTCTGTATATTATTCTGTGTTTGTTATAACTATGAGGTGTTTGTTATGGCCTATGAGGTGCTGTGGTACAAGAGTTCCACCCAATGGGTTGATGATAATTAAATTAGACCAGATTCTTCCTTTGGGAATTTTATTTTTGGGTACAGAATGTCAGTTTATAGGTAATGGAAGCAGAATCATTCAGGATAGGTAGGTCAGTGGCTCTCAAACTTTAATGAGCTTAGAATATTCTGCAGGGCTTATTAAAAGACAGAATTCCAGGGGTGCCTGGATGGCTCAGTCAGTTAAGTGTCTGACTCTTGGTTTTGGCTCAGGTTATGATCTCATGGTTTGTGGGTTTGAGCCCTACATCGGGCTCTGTGCTGACAGCATGGAGACTGCTTGGGATTCTGTCTCCCTCTCTCTCTGCCCCTCCCCTGCTTGGTCTCTCTCTTTCTCAAAAATAAATAAATAAACATTAAAAAAAAACAGAATTCTTGGCCCCTTCCCCAGAGTTTCTGATTCAGTAGGTCTGGGCTGCCGCCCCCAAATTTGCATTTCTTTTTTTTTTTTTTAACGTTTATTTATTTTTGAGACAGAGAGAGAGACAGAGCATGAACGGGGGAGGGTCAGAGAGAGAGGGAGACACAGAATCGGAAGCAGGCTCCAGGCTCTGAGCCATCAGCCCAGAGCCCGACGCGGGGCTCGAACTCACGGACCGCGAGATCGTGACCTGAGCTGAAGTCGGACGCTTAACCGACTGAGCCACCCAGGCGCCCCCAAATTTGCATTTCTAACAAGTTTCCAGGTGATGCGGCTACTTTAGATTCAGGGACCACATTTTGAGAATTAATGGGTTAGTTTATGTGGTAGTAACAAACAAATTCCAAATCTTAGGGGATGAAGGAAACAAAGGTTTATTTCTTGTTTGGGCCACATGTTTGTAATAAGTTTTCTGGGTGCCCTGCTCTGCAATGTCAGCCTTCTCATAGAGACCCAGACTGATGGAGCAGCCTCTATCTGGACCATTCTGGCCATGGTGAAGCATTCCCTGGCTCTTAGGTTTTCTCCCAAAAGTGACACACGTCACTTCTATTCAGTTTTACTGGCTAAAGACAATCATATGGCCGCACATAACTTCTAGTGGAACAGATGAATAAAATCTGAGCATTTGCTTAGAAGGAGAGGGAGCCAAAAGATTCGCAGACTGCTTTCTAATGACCACATGAGACTGCCACTAAAAACGACACACAGAAAGAGAATAGCATGCACAGGGTGTGATACCATCAGAGCCATGAACTGAGGAAACCCCTGGCTGTTTGGTTGGTAGTGGCAGGAGTAATTGGAGATAGAGTGATGTAATGGTTGACAATGGCCAAAGCTGCTTTTGGTCCTGACCCACATTTAGTTGTTGGATTATGTTCTAGTCACCATGAAATGTGTTAACAGGGCTGTTCCCCCATCTCTATGAGATTCCCAAGATCCTTGTTCCCACATCCACCTGTAAGCTCCTAAAGCCTTCCCCTATGGGATCTAGTCACATTACCAAGTCACCACCAACAGAGGGTATCCTGGCAATTAAATGTAATTGCAAAGTAATTTGCAACTTATATTGCCCAAACATTATGAAGGGGACACATAGACCAAAATAAGACATCTTAAAGTTTCTTTATATGTGTTATTTTCCACAGAAAGCTCCATGCCCCCAATTCTTATCTAGTCCTGGCCTTTGGATTTTTAGTTTTTCTTCTCCTTTCCCTTTACTCTGAGTTGTGCATTACAAATCCCAAAGGTCTGATTTAGCAAAAAGGGTAGGACCAGCCTGAGCAGCCCCAGCAGACTTCTCTGTGGTGGTGGGAGGAGGAAAGTCTAAAGATATGAGTAGGTTAATAATCTGACCCACTGTATGCTAATGACTAACCCCCATAACTTCCTGAGGGTCCTGAGGGACATTCAGTTCTTTGTAATCAACAGAGTCCAAACTTAGATAGGGACTTTCATACCAAGAGTGGATGATTTCTAAGGTAAAAACTGTGTGTGTGGAGCTTAAATATTCTGACAACATTAGCAAGGAAAATGGTAAATTTTCATCATCGCTCAACTGCTTATCTTTTATTTATTTATTTTCCCTAAGTACTGATGCTTATTGTTTGCTAAGTAGGGAGTACAGGTTTAAAATTGATAAGATATGGGAATGCAAGCTGGTGCAGCCACTCTGGAAAACAGTATGGAGATTCCTCAAAAAATTAAAAATAGAACTACCCTACGACCCAGCAATTGCACTACTAGGTATTTATCCAAGGAATCGAGGGGTATGCTGTTTCGAAGGGACACATGCACCCTTATGTTTATAGCAGCACTATCAACAATAGCCAAAGTATGGAAACAGCCCAAATGGCCATTGATGGATCAATGGCTAAAGAAGATGTGGTATATATATATATATATATATATATATATATATACACACACACACATATATATATATACACACACACATATATATATGTATATATATGTATGTGTGTATATATATATATGTATGTGTATACACACACACACACACACACAATGGAGTATTACTCGGCAGTCAAAAATAATGAAATCTTACCATTTGCAACTACGTGGATGGAACTGGAGGGTATTATGCTAAGTGAAATTAGAGAAAGACAAAAATCATATGACTTCACTCATATGAGGACTTTAAGAGACAAAACAGATGAACATAAGGGAAGGGAAACAAAAATAATATAAAAACAGGGAGGGGGACAAAACAGAAGAGACTCATAAATATGGAGAACAAACAGAGGGTTACTGGAGGGGGTGAGGGAGGAGGGATGGGCTAAATGGGTAAGGGGCATTAAGGAATCTACTCCTGAAATCATTGTTGCACTATATGCTAACTAATTTGGATGTAAATTTAAATAAAATTTAAAATAAAATAAAATTGATAAGATAATTTCTTTAAAGTAAGTTATTTGGGTATTTTTGGGGGGTAATTTACTTAAAATTTTTTTTAGTGAAGTATAGTTGACAGACAATGTTACATTACTTTCAGGTGTACAACATGGTGACTTGATAAGTCTGTACATTATGCTGTGCTCACCACAAGTGTGGCTTCCATCTGTCACCATACAACACTGTTAAAATACTATTGACTATATTCCATATATTAGCCCTGTAACTTACTCATTCCATAACTGGAAGCCTGCATCTCTCTCCCCTTCATCTGTTATGCCCCTCTCCCCATCCCTCCCCTCTGGCAACCATCAGTGCGTTCTCAGTGTTTATGGATCTGTTTCTGCTTTTTGTTGTTTGTTTTGTTTTTAGATTCCATATATAAGTGAAATTATATTATATCTGTCTTTCTCTGATTTATTTCACTTAGCATAATACCCTCCAGGTGTGGGAGGCCGGACCCCGGTGCCAGGCTGAGACCGGGTCAAGCAACGGCTCCCTGTTGACTCAGCCAACCCGGTGGTTCCCCCTCCCATTCCACCACTTGCAAAGGCATACGAAAGCCTTGTCAAGGCTGAGAAATCTAATTCCTGAAGCCTGTGGTCTGTGGGTGTTGGCAGTAATGTTACCCCCCTTTCTACCCCGGTCAAAGAGAAACAAACATGGGAACTGTGTTTTGCTAGCAATCTATCAACAAGGTCTTGTTGTGACCCGTTTAGAAAGTTCACAAGGTACACAGAACTAAATGTTTTGATTGGCAGTGATCATGTGAAACCTGTTTATTCTTAGAATGGCCTGACCCATAAGAGTCTTGATATAAAAGATTGTGTACAGCAACAATAAAGCCGTCACTTGGACCATCAGCCCAGGGGACCCTCCTGTTCCCAAACTGGCTTCTCTTCTCTTTTTTTTCTTACATTCCTCTACCCTCAGGACCCTGATCTCGGTGTTGCGCCGGTCGCAACATCCAGGTCCATCCATGTTGTTGCAAATGGCAAGATCTCATTATTTTTTATGGCTGAATAGTATTCCACTATATGTATATATCACCTCTCCCTTATCCATTCATCTATTGATGGACACTTACGTGGCTTCCATATCTTGGATGTTGTAAATAATGCTGCAATAAACATAGGGGTGCACATATCTTTTTGAATTAGTGTTTTTGTCTTCTCTGGATAAATACCCAACAGTGGGATTACTGGATCATATGGTAATTCTATTTTTAATTTTTTGAGGAACCTTTCCTCAGTAGCTGCACCAGTTTACATTCCTACCAACAGTGCATGAGGGTTCCTTTTTATCCATATCCTCTCCAACACTTGTTATTTCTTGTCTTTTTTATTTTAGTCATTACGACAGATAATCTCACTGTCATTATGACAGGTATCTCATTGTGGTTTTGACTTGCGTTTCCTGGTGATGAGTGATGTTGAACATATTTTCATGTGTCTGTTGGCCATCTGTATGTCTTCTTTGGAAACATGTGTATTAAGGTCCTCTGCCTGCTTTTTAATTGGATTATTGTTTTCCCAGTGATGAGTTGCATAAATTCTTTGTATATTTTGGATACTAACTCCTTATCAGATATATCATTTGCAAATTTCTTCTCCCATTCAATCGGTTGTCTTTTCATTTTGTTGATAGCTTCTTTTACTGGGCAAAAGCATTTTATTTTGATGTAGTTCCAATAGTTTGTTTTTGCCTTTGTTTCCTTTGCCTCAGGAGACATATCTAGAAAAATGTTGCTATAGCTGATATCAGAGAATTTTCTGACTGTGCTCTCCTAGCATTTTCATGGTTTCAGGTCTCGCATTTATTCTTTAATCCATTTTAAGTTTATTTTTGTGTATGGTGTAAGAAAGTGGTCCAGTTTCATTCTTTTGCATGTTGCTGTCGGTTTTCTCAGTACTCTTTATTGAAGAGACTATCTTTTCCTCATTGTATATTCTTGCCTCCTTTGTCGAAGATTAATTGACCATATAAGCATGCGCTTATTTGTGGACTCTGTATTTTCTTCTATTGATCTATGTGTCTATTTTTGTGCCAGTACCATACTGTTTTCATCACTACATATTTGTAGTATATCTTGAAACCTGGGATTGCAATACATCCAGCTTTGTTCTTCTTTCTCAAGATTGCTTTAGCTATGTGGGAGTCTTTTGTGGTTTCACAGAAATTTTAGTATTATTTGTTCCAGTTCAGTGAAAAGTGCTGTTGATGGTTTGGTGGGGATCACATTGAATCTGTAGATTGCTTTCAGTAGTATAGACATTTTAACAATATAGATTCTTCCAGTTCATCAGCATGGAATATTTTTCCATTTTTTTGTGTCATCTGTAATTCATTTTATCAAAATTGTTTCGTTTTTAGAAAACAGATTTCACCTCCTTGGTTAAATTTATTCCTAGGTATTTTATTCTTTTTGGTGCATTTGTAAATGGAACTGTTTTCTTAATTTCTCTTTCTGTTGCTTTGTTATTAGTATATGAAACACAGCTGATTTCTGTGTATTAATTTTGTATTTTGCAACTTTGCTGAATTCATTACATCTAACAGTTGTTTTTTTTTTTGGTAGAGTCTTTAGAGTTTTCTTTAAAAAAAATTTTTTTTAACGTTTATTTTTTTGAGATAGAGAGAGACAGAACATGAACAGGGGAGGGTCAGAGAGAGGGAGACACAGAATCTGAAACAGGCTCCAGGCTCTGAGCTGTCAGCACAGAGCCCGACGCGGGGCTCGAACTCATGGACCACGAGATCATGACCTGAGCCGAAGTTGGCCACTTAACCAACTGAGCCACCCAGGCGCCCCTAGAGTTTTCTATGTATAGTATCATGTCATCTGCACATAGTGACAGGTAACTTCTTTACCAATTTGGGTGCCTGTTATTTCTTTTTCTTGTATGATTGCTGTGACTAGGACTTCCAGTACTGTGTGAATAAAAGTGGCAAGAGTGGACATCTTGTCTTGTTCCTGGTCTTAGAGGAAATGCTCAATGTTTCTCACTATTGAGTACAATGTTAGTTCTGGGGTTTTCATATATGGCCTTTATTATGTTGAGATATGTTCCCTCTAAACTCACTTTGTTGAAAGTTTTTTTTTTTTTATCATGAATGGATGTTATACTTTGTCAAATGCCTTTTCTTCATCTATTCAGATGATCATATGATTTTTATTATTTGCTTTGTAAGTGTGGTTTATCATGTGATTGATTTGCAAATATTGAACTATACTTACACCCCTGGAATAAGTCCTACTTGATCGTGGTAAATTATCCTTTTGGTGTATTTTTGAATGTGGTTTGCTAATATTTTGAATGTGGTTTGCAGGTATGTTTACCATGGATAGTGGCCTGTTGTGTTTTTTTTTTTTTTTTTTTGTAATGTCTTTGTCTGGTTTTGGTATCAAGGTATTCAGCCTCATAGAATGTATTTGGAAGCTTTCTTCTCCTTTCTGGCTTTTGAAATAGTCTAAAAAGAGGTGCTAATTCTTTAAATGTTTGGTACAATTCACCTGTGAGTCCATCTGGTCCTGGACTTTTATTTGTTGGGACATTTTTGTTTTTGTTTTTTTATTACTGATTTGATTTTGTTACTAGTATTTGTACTGTTCAGGTTCTCTATTTCTTCCTGATTTAGTTTTGGAAGATTGTGTGTTTCTAGGAATTTATCCATTTCTCCTAGGCTGTCCAATTTTTTGGCATGTAATTTTTCATAGTAATCTCTTATAACCCTTTGTGTTTCTCTGGTCTTGGCTATTACTTTTCCTTTTTTGTTTCCAATTTTATTTATTTGAGCTCTCATTCTCTTTTTCTTGATGAATCAATCTAGCTGAAGTTTTATCAATTTTGTTTCTCTCTTCAAAAACAAGGTTTCATTGTCTTCATTGGTCTTTTGTATAGTTTTTTTTTTTTTTTAGAAACTGCTCCTCTTTTAAAATAAAGCTTAGACATTTCCAAAACATCACTGCACCAGAGTTTTGAGTCTACTCTAGTTGCTTTTCCCCAATATTTGCTTGTGTAACACATTAATTTACCATGAACCATGTGATTTTTTTCCTCCTCACTATTTTCTCCTATTCACTAAGTGATTGATTGAGCTTGAGCCTGTATTTTGTCCACCTCGTAAGATTGCTTTTGTGAACACTTATAGGGGCAGGCAGTATTTCTATCAGGCTTGAGAAAGAAGGCCACTTTCTCTGGGCCCCATAACGTAGTGGACTTTGGCCCTGCCTGTCCTCTGGCTTCCCTCTCCCCATTGGGTGAGAAGTCTTAGAGGCCATGGACTCATGTAGCCCTTCCTCTAACCATTTAGACCATTGTCTTGGAATTGGAATTCCCAATGGCCCTGAGCCTGCTTCCAGGGTCTATGTGGGCTTTGTCTCTGGGTCCATTTTCCCAAAGACAGAATGTGAATACATACCCCTAGGTCCAAAGGATGGCCTAAGGGTGGCTATTTGTGGGTGTGTAAATGGAGTTTGGACAAGTAGGCTGGGATTTTGAGGCTGATTCTGGCATGGAGAGGGATATAGGGATGGGAAGAGAGGGAGCACAATTCATGGGCCAGAGACTGGAGCTCTCTGCAATAGCATTTTTGGTCTCAGAACTTTTAGGAGCCCAAGAATTTTAACTTCAAACATGGCTTTTCGCATGGTTCTGCAAGTGTGTTTGTTAAGGTGGGTGGATAGAATATATTCTTTTTGACAGTTTCTTAGCTTGGCTTATAACTTATAATAATGTCATAAATATGGTACACAGATCTCCATTTATATCCTGGCCCCAGACCCCATAAATTTTAGAGTCTGGTCTGTGGGGCAGGGCAGGTGGATTAGCACCCAGATATTGGCCTGGAAGAGTAAGGAAGAACCTGTCAATTTAATTCCATAAAGTAACCACTAAAGATACCAATTTGACCATCTGATTTTACAGATTTACAATGGATTGTTCCCAAATCAAGCTCTCCAAAGCCTCACAGAAAAGCCTGGCCATCCCCTGGTCCCCACTCCCTCAAAAAAAGCCCTCATGCTTCACTTAGCCAACTTGGTTCTCACCTTAGCCCATCAACAACTTGTATGTAAGAAGCTGAGTTGTGATATTGAAAACACTAACACTGGAAATCAATGACATGGTTTCTAGGCACTATAACCTGGTGACCAGGAGCATGAGCTTTGGAGTCAGAGAGACCTAAGCTAGGAGGTCAACTCCTCTGCCCATAACCTGAGTGACCTCAGGAAAGTCTCACCTTCTCTGAGCCTCAGTTTCTTCATCTGTAGTAAATAAGAGTGATCCCTGCCTTGCTGAGGTATTGTAAGGATTTAATGCGAAAGACCTGAAAGAGCCTGGTACACAGCATGCTCAACAAGAGGTAGCTGCTGCCAGTACTGCTCTTCTTACTACTGTTATCATTGATTGTGCAGCCTTAGGCCAGTAAGTTACCTAAACTCATTTTAAAATTAATTAGAAAAAAAAATAGTTGGTGCATTCACATAGTTAAAAAATCAGACATGGAAAGATGTACATTGAAAAATCTTTCCACCACCCCTATTTCAATCCACCTCATCCCACACGGTTATGTCTTCTATAGGTAAGAACCACTTTTGTTAGCTTTTGGTGTATCCTTTCAATATTTCTTTATTCAAGTGTAAGTAAGTATGTATACATGTTCTGATTTTTTTCCTCTTCATACGCAAAAAAGAGCACACTACCTGTTTTTTTCACTTAAGAATAAATCTTGGAGATCTTTCCATATCAGTGTATAGAGAGCTTCCTCATTATTTTTCACAGCTGCATAGTATCCCACTGTGAAGTTTATTTCCTTACTTACCTGGAGATAAACAGTTGGATTGTTTACAATATTTTGCTGTAATGAACAATGCTGCTGTGAATGAACTTGAGCATGTATATCTGTAGCTTTGGGATAAGTAGAGTAAATGCATTGGTAATTTCAATACATAATGCCAAAGTGTCCTCCATGGTTGTTATGCCATTTTGTACTCCCTCCAGAATATATGAGTTTTAAGTCATGTGAACTTTTCAATCATTTTTTTCTTTTTAAATAGGGCCAATAATGGTATCCAACTGTATTAATTTCCTGTTGCTGGTATAATAAATCATCACATTTTTAAAATTGAAGTATAGTTGACACACAATGTTACACATTAGTTTCAGGTGTACAACATAGTGATTTGACAAGTCTGTACATTTTGCTATGTTTACCACAAGCGTAGCTGCCATCTGTCCCCATACAACACTTTTACAATACCATTGACTGTATTCCCTATGCTGTAACTTTCATTCCCGTGACTCATTCCATAACTGGAAACTTACACTTCCTACTTCCTTTTACCCATTTTGCCCAACCCTCCCACCCTCTGCCTTCTGGCAACTAAAACACCACAAATTTATTATCCAGAGGCCAGAAGTCCAAGATGGGTCTCAGTTGGCTAAAATGGAGGTATTTTCAGGGTTACATTCCTTCTGGAGGTATGGAAGATAACTTGCTTCCCTGCCCTTTTCAACATTTCGAGGTTCCCAAATTTCTTGATCTGTGGCCCTGCATCACTCCAACCTCTGCTTCCATTGTCACATCTTCTTCCAATGTCACATCTTCTGACTCTCCTGTCTCCCTCTTAGAGGACCTTTGTGATTACTTTGGGTTACACCCAGATAATCCAGGATGGTTTCCCTATTTCCAGATGATGAACTTAATCACATCTGTAAAGTTGCTTGTGCCATGTAAAGTAACATATTCACAGGTGTTGGGGATGAGGATGTGGACTTCTGTGGAGAGCCATTATTCTGCCTACTGCAACTACCTACTGGGCAGGATGTTGGGAGGGTTGAGATAGAGAAATTACCTGTAGAAAATTATATAGTTTGCTGTTTCCTTTAACATATCCCCAACTAGACTATAATAATAGAAGTGTGTATTTGGTTTAGCTCTTTACTCTGTGTTTAAGCCTGGTACCATTTGGTCACAGAATAGACCTTCTATATAATTGTTTTCTCTTTTATATATTTATATTTAAGTTTTAACATATGAAAGAATGAAATTTTTGGAAAAAATATAAAGCATTATGCAAAAAAGCCATTATTATTTTTTTCTCAAAAGTGGATCTGTTATCCCAGTTGGAAAAAAACTTGTCTCATTAGGTAGAGAATCATGGTAAAGACAACTGTGAACTCTTGAGCCATTATTTTGTCAACTTCTGCAAATCAGTAATACAATCTGTTCTTATTCAAAACATATGTTGTATATCTCAATGAACAAAATGCATCTGCCCATATATAAAAAAAGATTTTCAATTTCAAATTAACATGCAAATAGTGTGTCCCACTTTTTCTAGACTCATGGCACTGAGTCACATGTCCACAGACTAAGGAACAGACTGTAATAAAGGTTCAAATATACAAGCAGGGAAGAACTCAGTTTCTGTGCATTGAATGGAAGCAACTATTGCAGGAGAAAACAGAGGTAATGTCACCTCTAAGAAAAACACCATGTGTTCTTATTTGTCTGTTTAGGTCTTCACCATGGTGTTTTATTAATTCTCATCACCTCACACATACAAATATTCTTTCATTATAATGGCAAAAGTTGACCAAGCCTGACTTCCAAATGTCTGAGCTTTCTTGGGGATAGGAAACTATTGCATTTTGATGAAAAAGATGGGCTCTGGGTCAGCAGACCTGGGCTTGAAACCCAATTCCAATACAAAATGATCTTGTGTAGAGAATATGACTTCCCTAATCCCACCATTTCTTTTTTGTCCAGCAAAATGTGGGTAATGATAGTACCTCTCTTATAGAACTGACATAAAGATTAAATGATACAACCTTTATAAAGTACTTTGCATAGTTCCTCAGTAAATGCCAGCTATTGTTATTTTTAAATGTTTCTTTATTTATTTTGAGAGAGAGACAGAGAGAGAGAGCCAGTGGGAGGGGCGGGGCGGGCAGAGAGACAGAGGGAGAGAGAGAATCTCAAGCAGGCTCTGCACTGTCAACGCAGAGCCCAACGTGGGGCTCAATCCCACAAACTGAGCTGATATCAAGAGTCGGATGCTTAACCAACTGAGCCACCCAGGCGCCACATACCAACTACTGTTGTTATTATCAATCATTTTTATTTTCTGTCAAGAGTAAAACCTGAGGCTTGAAACCATCAGTAACTATAGTACTTGTACATCTCAATGGCCACCATCCCATTTGGAACATCACCTCTGTCCTTCCATTGATCATACCACTTTCTTACTGCCCATCACCCTCTTAGTTTTCAGCTACTTTTTTTCTCAATTCAGATTCCAAATACATACTATACACCTTCCCTTTAAAAGACCCTTAACTTGGGGCACCTGGGTGACTCAGTCAGTTGAGCATCCATCTCTTGATTTTAGTTCAAGTCATGATCCCAGGGTCGTGGGATCATGGGCACTGTCTTGAGTGTGGAGGCTGTTTATGGTTCTCTCCCTCTTTCTCTCTCTCTCTCTCTCAATGAAAAAAAGTAAATTTATTAAAAAAAATTTTAATAATAAATGAATAATAAACAAACAAACAAATAAAAGACTCTTAGCTTACCTGGTCTTCTCTGTCTCTCTTGTACCTGCCTGCTAGAATCCTAGCCTCACTTATACCCAGCAGCTGACAAGAACTGGACAAAGGTCACACAGAAGTGCACATCAAAACTATTTTGTTAATCTTACCAAAATGTTATTTGCCTTTTTCACTGTGTTGGCATTTGCATTGAAGTGCCGAAGCAATGATGGATAGGACTGGCTGATGCCTTAGCTGGAATCAAGGCAATGGCATGGAACTGTGCTAGCAGTGATTGTATTATTACCACTACACACTAGCATTCTAAAGAAAAAGCCAGTTTAACTTAAGAATGTCCTTGATGAGGCAGTAGAAATTATTCATTTCATGAAATCTCAAGTCGTGATTCTGTGTCTTTTTAATACCCTGTGTGGCAAAATAGGATGTTTGCATAAAGAACTTATGCTGTATACTGAAGAATTCATATCTTGAGGAAAGTACTTCAGTGATTATTTGAGTTATGAGCTGAATTAGCCACCTTTTTCATGAAATACCATTTTTACTTAAAAGAATGAGTAGCAGATAAACTGTAGCCATTGAGACTTGGATGGCTGACATTTCTTGAAAATTGACAAAATGAATCTGTTGTTTTAAGGAAAACAACTAGCAACGTCTTTTTTTTTTTTTTAACCAATGATAAAATTCTGGCAAGCTTTCCAAAATTCTAATTTTGGAAAACTTCCATCTACATCCATGCAGTTAATAGTTTCCCAATACTTAAAAGAATTTTCTGATGAGATCGATAGTAATATAAATGAATGTGACTTAAAAAAATTTTTTTAATGTTTATTTATTTTTGAGAGACAGAGTGAGACAGAGCATGAGCTGGGGAAGGGCAGAGAGAGAGGGAGACACAGAATCCAAAGCAGGCTCCAGGCTCTGAGCTGTCAGTGCAGAGCCCCACGGGGGGCTCAAACTCACAATCTGTGAGATCATGACCTGAGCTGAAGTCAGACGCTGAACCAACTGAGCCACTAAGGCATCTCTAAATGCATGTGACTTTAAAAATGCTATATAATGAAATGTGTCAGTGTTTGGGAGATCTGCATAATTCAAAGAAACAATATTTTCCCAGTGTTGGAATACATGCATTATAAAATCATTCCAAATGCAAGATAGATCAATGAATTTTAATCACAAAAAATTAATTGACATGGTTTCAGGTTCCACATTTCAACTAACTTTTACGAAACTACCACTTGTTGGGGTAATTGTTGTGGCTCAGTCAGTTAAGCATCAGACTTGGTTTCGGCTCAGGTCATGATCTCACGGTTTGTGGCATTGAGCCCTGTGTTGTGCTCTGCTCTGGTAGCATGGAGCCTGCTTGGAATTTTCTCTCTCCCTTTCTCTCTGCCCCTCCCCTCCTCTCTCTCTCTCTCTCTCAAAATAAATAAATAAATAAATAAATAAATAAGCAACAAAAAAAGAAACTACCACTTGTCAAGTTTCAGTCTACTATTGAAGAATATCCAAAATTATCTGAAAAAGCTATTGCAATAGTCTTCTCTTTTCCCACTATATGTGCCCTGATAATCTTCATATCCTTCAACCAAAACTACATATCATAACAAACTGAGTGTGTAAACAGATACAAGAATCCAGGAGTGTTTCACTATGCCACATATTAAGGAGATTTGAAAAATGAAAAGACACTGCCATACTTCTTTCCCTACCACTTTATAATGGCCATTTTTCATTAAATGTTATGTTAACATAACATAGAAATAAAATGTGACTTAAGTATTTAAATTAATATATTAATAGCATATATATAAGAGTTAAATTAATAAAATATTAAATATTTTTTAAAACATCTTAGTTTCTATGCCTGAATAATATAACACTGTATGTTAATTATCCTGGGATTAAAATTTAAAAATCTTAGTTTCAGTTTCTAATATAGTAAATATTCATAGATATAATGCACATAAACAAAAGTACTTTGGGGCCCTTAACAATTTTTAAGTGTGAAAAGAGGTGCTAACTGCTAGGAATTTATCCAAGGGATACAGGAGTACTGATGCATAGGGGCACTTGTACCCCAATGTTTATAGCAGCACTCTCAACAATAGCCAAATTATGGAAAGAGCCTAAATGTCCATCAACTGATGAATGGATAAAGAAATTGTGGTTTATATACACAATGGGATACTACGTGGCAATGAGAAAGAATGAAATATGGCCTTTTGTAGCAACGTGGATGGAACTGGAGAGTGTGATGCTAAGTGAAATAAGCCATACAGAGAAAGACAGATACCATATGGTTTCACTCTTATGTGGATCCTGAGAAACTTAACAGAAACCCATGGGGGAGGGGAAGGAAAAAAAAAAAAAAAGAGGTTAGAGTGGGAGAGAGCCAAAGCATAAGAGACTGTTAAAAACTGAGAACAAACAGGGTTGATGGGGGGTGGGAGGGAGGGTAGGGTGGGTGATGGCTATTGAGGAGGGCACCTTTTGGGATGAGCACTGGGTGTTGTATGGAAACCAATTTGACAATAAATTTCATATATTAAAAAAAAAAAAGAAAGAAAAAAAAAAAAAGAAAAGAGGTGCTAAGACCAAAATTTTTGAGAACCACTGCAGATGATATAACCCGTATCCAGAAAGTCAGAGCAGACTTAAAGCAGTGAAGAGTGCTTGTAGTAAAGGTCATTTTCCTTACTGGTGGCCAGGATTTCAGAGATAAATACATGTAAATAACATGTAGTTAACGGCACTGGTAACTAAGCAGATAATTAATTTAACCAGAAACCAGCAGGCAAGTAATTGTCTAAATACTCTTGTTCTGATCATCCCTTGATTTTATTACCCTTTTGGGAAAAACCAGATTGGAAATATTAAGGCCAGATCTTCTGCTTTCCATGCCCAGGCTCCAACTCCAGATCACCCAATGAGACCTCAAGCTCTCAGTGGGGTCTGTCCCGATTGAAGTATAGTGGTTGTATTTCTATAGAAAAGGAAGCAGTGAGATTAATGGATATTTAGCTTCAGTAGCAAATGGAATTCAATTGGTGCCTAAAGGGTTCAAATGAGTATCAAGGTCTTTACATACTTTTGACAGACTGAAATTCCAAATTCTGGCCATCATTGATATTGGTGTGCAGCTTCCCACTATAAACTTACTCCTTCTCAACTTTGATTTGGCACTATCAGTGGTCATCTGACCAATGGGACAGCCCTGCCCTCAAATGAAAGACAGTGATCCAAGGATCCAAGGATCGAAGGATCCTTTCCTGATTGGTGTGATGGACATTTGTGGTGTTTTCCTATTTAGGATTTTTTCTTCTACCTAACAGCATCAATTCTGTTCTTTTGGTTTCAGTGGGACCAACTACCGCCCTTGGTTCCAGCCTGGATAGTGGTCAAGATGATTGGTAGAGATATGAACATGTGACCCAAATCTGGCCAATCAGATTCAGTCTCAGGTCTTCGTTGCTATGGAGAAGGATGGTGACTATTTGGTCGAATGTAATATTGGAGGTATTTATATTCATTTTGCCACCACTTGGGAAAAACCTGACCCAGAAGCAAACCAACTCTGAGGAAAGCAGAGCTGAGAAAGAAAGAGAGAAAAGCAGCGAGTGGGGTGAGCAATGGGGAGGGAGAAAGGGAGACAGGGAGAGGAGAGGGAGAGAGAGGAAGAGAAGGAGAGATGGAGAGAAGAAGGGAGGGACTGAGATTTCTGATGACACTTTGTGCATCTGAATCCCACTGCATTTGAAGAAAAATCTATCCCTGGACTTTTTCTGTGACATGAGTCAATACATTTCTTTTTGTCTTAAGGCACTTCAAGTTGATATGTATCACTTGCTATTGAAACTTGGTTTCTTAAAGAAAAAAAAAAGGAGAGAGAGAGAGAGAAACTTGGTTTCTTTGGTATGCTAAAATCCTGCTTATTGGCTAAAGTTTGGAGCTCCAGGATGACTCTAGTATTCATTCTACTTGCTACCTCTTTTGGCACATTGAAAAAGTGCTAGTTGCTGGGGGTGATGTGGTCTGTGGGGCATCCTGCTGAAACTTGTTGATGAACTGTGTTTGCTTGAAGCAAAGATCTCACACATTTGCTCCCTAAGAAGCCCAGGCCCCTGAACTATAGGTGATGTCGGTTGCCACCAAATCCCTATTTGACTTTGGGGCAATGGTGTATATACTCATAATAATGACAGTCATGTAGAATATGGGGTGCATAACACAAAATATGGGGTGCATATAATGTAATAATACTTAGACACCACTTACTCATGGGCCAAAAAAAATGAACACATTTTATCTTCTATATCAAACAAGGGTCCTGGCAGAAATGGATAGCATTTCAAATTAGAAAATTTGAGAGTCTTTAATAAAGGAACTATTTACAAAGTAGGGAACAGGGAGTAGGGAAGCTACTTGGATAGTGCAATACTCCAAAGTTGGAAACAGTGGGTATAGCTACTTATTTTAAGCCTGAAGGGATAGAGGAGGGAGTAGTTACCAGAACCCAGAGGCAGAGAGAGAGCTGTGTGGAGCTATGATCTTCAGTGGAGAAGCAGGGAGAGGAGGGAATACTCCATCAGAAGTGAATTTATCCTGAACCTCTTGAAATTGAAGCCTGAAGGCCCCTCATTCACATCGGCCCCTGGGGGCTGATTGCTGCTGAAAGGTGTAGAGTACGCTGTGTGGGGAAGCAAAACCAGCTAGCAAACGGAATGCTCTATAAGCATTTTTGATGAATTGTTTAAAGGGACCTCATATTAAAGGGAAAGTAGTTTATTCTGATTTCTTTTCTCATTCTAAATACATATTCATCCTTATATCTAATTATGTATTTGTAATTCTGTATTTTCTTAAAGAGAGCCTCCAAATGATGTAAGTTTTGGGCCCCACTAAACCTGGATTTGCCTCAGAAATACTCTTGCCCCATCCTCCCTTGTACCTGAGGAAATTTAAGATGAAAACACATAAATCCCTGCCCTCAAAGGACTCAAAGGACTCCTCAAAGGAGTCTGGGGGGTGGGGGCAGATACAGACAGGTAAAATACTGGCAGCCTCCCACAACCCCCGCACAACATTTTCTATGTCCCATATCATCCTATGCAAAAATTATATATTATAGCCCTTATTGTGTTGTCTTGTCAATGTCTGGGTTCTTTCTTTGTCTCTCTCCAGTGATCTAAGAACTTCTCAGGCACAGGAAGTGGTGTCTTTGATCACTGTATCCCTCACACCAAGTAGAGAGTAAAAGGGGAATAAATGAATGAATGCAGTTGGAGCCAGTACAGTGTCTTTTTCACATAGGCTAACTTGAGTAATTTCTTACAAACAAAACAGTCCTAACAATTCACATTTAGTTCTTTTTATCTGTAGATTTGGTTAAAACTCCTGGTAAAAACGGATGGGAACAAATCTTATAATGATATAATAGCTAACATTTACTGAGCATTTAATGTGTGCCAGGCACTGTTCTAGGAGTTTTAAATACACTCTCTCATTTCATCCTCACAGTAACCTACAAGGGAATATATCCCTATTTTACAGATGGGTAAACTGAGACACTTAGTGAGCCCCATTTCCATCAACTCCATGTTCAACACACTTTCGGCTCCTAAGAAAATATTACAAAGACCTTGCCTCCTATTTGTGAAGTCACCATTTAAGTGAACTATTGTTATTTTTAAGGGTTCAAAGTGTATTTCTGCTTCCAGATGTGTGTCACTGAGGCTTTGCGAGAGGATAAGAAAGAATGATGGCAGCTACAGCACATGATCACAAAAGAAAAGTCAGTAGTAGGCTGCTACCACATGAAGAGGTCTCTGTGAAGAAGGGAGGTTAGAAGTGTTGGTTTCTGTCTGCAGGGCTAACTAAATAATCAAGGGTAGCATACTACTCTCAGAGATCTAGACTCAAGCAGAACGAAGCTGGATTAGGAAATAAGGGCGCGTTGCCATGGCAGAGGAAGTGGGGAGTTGGCTCTTATGCTATCTCCTGGCAACCATTTGACAAGGAGCCACACTTGACTTTGAATAACAGGCAAGGACGCTACCACTCCAGGATCATTTCAAAGGGAACTTTAATCAAGCTTACCTTGGTACCCTGAGAAAAGCCCAGATTTATTAATAGAAAATAAATACAATGCTTTCTCAGTCAGACTAGTCCTGAAATTAACGGAGGTTTTACTCATGAAGGAGCCTTCCACTTTAGTTTTCTGAAAGCAGTATGTCCAGGGTCCAGGGAAGTTAGTTTTTATTTGTAAATTCCTCCACCCAGGGGCCAGATCATGGGGGTGATGGAATCTGGGATAACTTCTGGTGCACAGTTGCCAACAATTCTGCCCGTGTCCAATAAAGGGAGAAAAACTTCATGTGGAAAGGGGAGTGTTGTATATAGTGACTGGGGTGACCAACTTGTACTGGGTTGCTTGGAATTTCCTGGTGTTAGCACTGAACATGCAAGTCCCAGGGAACTTCTCAGTGTCAAGCAATCTGGAATGGTTGGCCAGGACTGTCTGTGTTTTAAAAGTGAAAGTCTTGCATCCTGGGTGTCTGTCTTAGGCAGCTCAGCTGCTGTAGCAAAATACCATAGACTGAGTGGCTTAAACCATAGACACTTGTTTCTGACAGTTCTAGAGGCTGGGGAGTCAAAGATCAAGTTGCCAGGAGGGTTTGGTTCCAGTGAGCACCCTCTTCTCGGCTTATAGACCACCTGCCTTCTTGTTGAGTCCTCTCTTGGTGGAGCACATGAGAGAGTTCAAGATGCCTGATCTCTTATAAGGGCACTAGTCCCTTCGCAAAGACCACACCTCATGACCTCCTCTAAACCTAATTCCCTCTCAGAGGGTTAGGGCTTTGACATATGCCTTTTGGGGTACACAAACATTCAATCCATAGCACCAGGCAAACAGGGACAGTGGTCACCCATGGGTGACCCACCTTCCCCATCTTCAGATTTCTTAGAATAGAGAGCATACAGATGTTAGTTTCACTTTTGAATTTCCAACAGACTCAGCCCACTTTGACTAAACCTCAAATGGACATTTAACTGCTTGCATATAAAATTAAAATCATTGGAGCTAAAAACCTTAAGTTCTTGCTTTATGCCCATTAATATGAAGTGCCAGCAATAAGAAAGCAACAAAGGATCAGAGCTGAAATAAATATCTTGTCCACCCTGTAAACACAGTCTCAAACACACCTGAAGCTTCCTTTGCTCTAAGAAATATCTGTTGATACTCTCACCTCTCATTGAGCATAGAATCTGTGTTCTGTTCTAAAGGACCTAGAACATAGTAAGTGCTCAGTAAATAACTACATGAGTAAAGGCATCTGTCATTATATTTGTCTTCAAAGTTATTTCTTGCCTGTGCATCTTTTGCAATCTTATGGAGGTCAGTGGTAGATTCTCAACTCCACCGCCAAGGTGTGTGCCTTCTGGCTTCAATAGTAACTCAGTGTTGGGTGATGTCAGCTTTAGCAATACCCTTTTCAGCCACTAGGTGGTGCAAGAGAGTGCTAATTCCAAGGTGACTAAACCTCTCTCAGACAGATTTTGATTCTAAGAACCCATAGGATAAAGATGTCATAGAGCAGGTTTTCTCAGCCTTGGCTGCATATTGGAATCACTTGAGGAGCTTTAAGAAATCCTCATGCTCTCTGGGTATTGTATGGAAACCAATTTGACAATAAATTTCATATTTAAAAAAAAAAGAAAAAAAAAAAAGAAATCCCCATGCTCAGCCCCAACCCTGACCAGTTAACTCAGAATCTCTGGATATGGGCCTGAGCATCAGAATTTATAAGAAGCTCACTGGATTAGGGGGCACCTGGGTGGCTCAGTCAATTGTGTCTGACTCTTGATTTCAGCTCAGGTCATGATCTTGCAGTTCGTGAGATGGAGTCCTGTGTTGGGCTCCGGGCTGACAGTTTAGGCACCGAGCTGACAGTGTGGAGCTTGTTTAAGATTCTCTCTCTCTCCCCCTCTCTCTTTGCCCTTCCCCGTGTGCTTCCCCAGCCCCCAAATAAAAATAAACTTTAAAAAGAAAAACAAAAAATTGTTCTTTCTTGCCCCCACTCCAGAGATAATCCCCTTGTTGGTATGGTATATATCCATTCAGACTTTCCCATTGTGATTATATTTGTATATGTATTATAAATATAGATTTATTTTTACATAAATGTGATTATGCTATTTATATTGTTTTCAAATTTTGTGGTTTTTTTCTTAGTCATTAAGTCTTCTAGATATTTCCAAACTATCATTTCGTATTCTACTTCACTTCTCTTAATTGTTGTTTGGTGTTTCATAAGATGGAAGTTCTATAGTTTATTTCACCATTTCCTTACTCATGGGCACTTAAGCTGTTTCCAGAGTTTTGTTATGATAAAGCCTGTGGTCCTCAATATCAAATTAAATGCTATTCTGTGCCTATGTGCAACTGGTTCTTCTCTGATAGAAACCTAAATGAGATTTGCTGGGTTGAAGAGTATGCACATTAAAAAATTTATAGCAATTGCCAAATTACCCCTCAGAAATCTATTGATTTTACATCTTACCAACAGCTCCCTGTGAGCACCCTGCTCCCTGTCTTCTAAGGGCATTTGCACATGCTGTTCCTTGTACTAAGATGCTTGTTCCTTACTCATCTTTCAGATCTCAGCTCAAATGCTACTAAGCTTTATTTTGGGAAGTCTCCCCTCACTCCCTATCTGGGTCATGCTCCTGCCTCCTAAGCTGTCAGAACACCAAGTTCTTTTTGTTCAGAGCACTTAGTATGTATCTATACATTAGTAGTAGGATTGCCTGATTAATATCTGGCTCCCTGTGCTAGTTTAATTCTCCACTTACCCCTCTCCCAGACCCATTCTTTGTCCTTCTTTTTGCTTTAGAGGTCAACCCCAGGTTCCTTTGTCAGCTTGTTTCCAGTTGGGTTTGGTCAGTGGGAAGCCCCTGGCAAGAGATCTGAGAGCTGTCTCCACAGTATATTAGGAGGTGGGGGCTCTGACTGGTATGTCTTCCCATTCTAGAAAGCATTCCAGTATGTTAAGTGATATTATTAGAGAAAGAACCTCAAGTTTTGCTTAATAATTAAAAAATCATATACAAACTCCAGGACTTGATTATGAGTCCCAGGTGATAACCTACCATACTCTAGAAGTCCCATGACTGAGAACTCTGAGAATGTTGAGCACCAGGATAAGGTCATGGAATAGGAGCTCCCAAACTGACAGCTGAATGAACAGCTCTTGCACACAGATGATACTCGTTATTATTGGCGGTTACATTCTATAAAGTTGTAGCAGGAACTGAACCAGTGCTCTCAGGGGAAATATAGGTTTCGGTTCCTGCGAGCCTCTGATCACAGCATTTTCATCAACTAATCAATACATAACTTTGTTTAATGTGTGTTTCTGTTTAAAGACCCTTTATTTAATATATATTGTTGATTCATTAGCCTTGAACTCAAAGCCAGCAGCACTGTAACTTATGCCTGAACGAAGCTTATCTAACACATGTGTTTCCTCCATAACACGCATCACAGCATTTTTGCACTTAGAAACAGTAGACAGCTTTTCGGCACTACACTGGGGGCCATTTTAAGCAGCAAAACACCAACAAAAAAACCATAAAAATGAGAAAACTGTGGCACTAAATTGACCAGGGAGATGAACACTTGTTAACAGTATGAGAGCTGAGACAAGAAGGCACAGAGCATTGGCCTGTTCAGCGTCAGCTGGTAACATGTGCCCCAGGAGCTGTGCATGTCCACAAATGACTATAAAAATGCTACAAGTATTGATTCTAGGGTTATAAATATATTTTGGTGAGTAGGCAAATTTGCAAATTCAGAATCCCCAAGTAATGAGGATTGACTGTATTTTGTTTGACCAGCATGGTGATTCAAAGAAAAAAATTGAACTGGAATGATTAGGCTTGCAGAAACGTATTCTTGATCTTGCCACGTTTTCCACCACTTCCAGTTTATAGCTGACTGCTTCACACGTTTCCCTTACATACCTGGCCAGTGAGGCATCGGAGTCTGGAACTTTCAGTGCGGTTTGCCAAAGATTTGCCTGTCAAGAGAAGGTCTGAGAAACCATCCACTGGGTTATATTTGTCCAAGGGAAATGGGTTAAATGAGACTTGGAGGGAAAGGAAATCACAGGAAACAGGGGTAGCCTAAGGGAGGGGATGGCAGAGATGTTCTTTTGGCTGCCCTGGTGGGGTCAGGTTGTGATTCAGATCCTGAACTTCAGTTTTCTCAAGTAACCCACTGTGGAAGGTTCTGCCTGCCACGCTCTGCTCCAGAACTCCCACCCCTCCTCTACAGGCCATTGAGGTGGGGCCGAAGCCAGCTGACCTTCTTGTTCCACCCTAAGGACATTTCCCTGTAGTTTCAGATGAGTGGTCTCTCCCTGGGCCATCCAAACTGGGGCGGGTGGGGGGGGGGCGGTGGTGGGGAAGATAATGAGTCAGACAAGTTCCCATTATCTATTCACAGCCATGAGGAGTAAGTTTTCCAAGGACCTGAAATGTATCCTTTGTGCACACAAATTTAAATTTCTAGCCAACTGAAGGGATTTTTTTAAATAAATATTTTGCTTTACCACCAGGGAAAATGATGATATTGTACATAAATGACTATAGCATTACCCTTAATATAATATAGTTTTGCACTACAGTGATTTTCTTAGGGTGCAGACTCCTATACTGAATACCCCCAGTTATTTTCCTTTTGTAGATCACTTTGTATATCGTTTGTTGGATTTTCAGATCTTTCAGCTGATCAATGGTTACCATAAGTGATATCAGTGTTCTCATGGAGTCCAGAAAACTGTCAGGGTCAGACTTAGCAGGGTAGACCTGAGTTGTTTAAGCCTACAAAAACAGGGGGAAAAAAAAGTCTGGAAACCCCAGAGTAGATATTGTAGTAGATCTGCTTGCTGACTCTGAGTTCTAGAGAGTTCTGAAGGATTAGTACTTTAGTGGCCCTCCTTGAGTCAGTATGTCCTGTGGTTTGGTCAGGACTTTGGACTCTGAGGCAAAGACCTCTTACTCCTGTTTGCCCTGGTCTAGGCCTCCCTAGGGCAAGACCACTCAGGTTTTTCACACAGTGTCTTTATAAGCTGATTGACAAACTTTACAACATAGCTTTCATTCAGCATGAGCTCTGTGGCCACTCTTTTCTTCACTACTCACTCACCTTACAGTCTAGCCATTGAGGTTGGTGCCGCTGGACAGAGAGACGGGTTGTTACTGTGTGCAGCTGGTAAACCATATCCCAGAATTAAGTTCGTTGCTCAGAGGTAGAGAAATTGGCAGGAAAGGAAAACTCAACAGGTGGAAAATTACAGGAGTGGCAGACTTTTCCCTGAGTGGCTAGAGAAAGAAGGCACCAGGAAAGTAACTTCAGAATGCCCGAACCATCTGAAGCAATCTTTTAGAACTTTTAATGAGATGTTACTTTGAGGAAAGTAAATTTCCTGGCAGCTCCACAACCAGGATAACAAAGACAATTTTTTTTCTACCTGGAACAGATGTTGGAATTTGACCACGCATCAGCTTCTGGCAACAAGCAAACTCCTCCTGGGGAAAAAGTTTCCTGCCTACCTCTGGGGATGGTACCAGTGCCCACCCTCCAGTCACCCAGGCCAGAAGCCAGGGACGCATGACAGACATGTCCTATTCCCTCAATCCCCACGACAGATCTGTCATCAAGTCTATCACTCTGTCCACTAGTATTATGAATATTTGTCAATCCTTTCCACTACCTCATTCCAAGTTGTGGTTTCTGATCTACCCTCCACCCTGTCACCAGAAAGACCTTCCTAAAAGTCCAGTAGGCTCATGTCCCCCACCTTGTGCATCACCAATGAGAAGGGCCCAGTTACATCAGCATGGCATGTGCAGCCCTTCTGATTTTGCCGATGGAGCACATGCTAGTTGTTGCTTGGGGGCTCTGCTCCAGACCCCCTAGTTTGCTTGGTAGATCCCTCACAGTTGCTAGAGCTAGATGGATTTGGATCTGAGTCCCAGTTTTCCACCTACTAACTGTGTGACAACAGGAAAATCACTTAACATGCCTGAGACTCACTTTTCTCATCTGTAAAATGGAGTTAATAAGATTTAGCTTCAAAACTCACCAATAATACTGGAAATGGAATAACGAGAAGTGTGGAAACTGACATTTTATATAATTTCGAGTTGTTGACTTCTTCAGTAAGAATAATTACTTTTACTAATAAAATATTGAAGGGGTGATAAAATAGTCTGGTAGAGGTCACTTAGTGTGGTGGTTTCTGAGCACAGACTCTGGAGCAAGACCTCCTGGTTTAAATCCAGCCCACCCACTTAGTTGCTGAGTGACTGTGGGAACTGTACCTGTTCTCCTGATTTGTAAAATCAGGGTAGCCACAATATTTACCTTGCAGGGTTGTTGTAATGATCAAAGGGGTAATGCACGTGAAGTATTTGGAATAGTGCTGGCATATAAGAAGTGCTACATTGGACTTTGCTGGTACTAGTCATGGATGGTGAAATGCAGCGGTACCTGTCTGGTTTCCTCTGCCCTCCCCACCTATTTCCCAGGCTTGCTGTAAGGATTAAATCAGGTGATATATGAATGGCACCTGGTCCATATTGAGCACAGCGTGCGTGCTGAATAAATGCAAATCCCCCTCGTTTCTACTTTCCTGCCTTTTCCGCAGTTTGAGGACCTTTCCTTTGGAAAGGTTTTCCCCATCTCTAGGCTGTCTGTGCCACCCCCTGTGTTTTCCTATATCAGGACGCTTTTCACACCCAGTGTCCTTTGTTCTGCACCAGACTCTAACAACTTTACAGGTAAGGATTATCTTACTTTATCCTTACATTTCTAGCACTTGGCACAGTGCCTCGCAAAGAGTGGGACCTCCATCTATGTTCACTGTACTTGGCCTGAATGAATGTGATCTCCACCTTCAAGCAGTTCCTAATGTGTCTAGGGACAAGATACAAATATTTGAAAACTTAATCCCATCATCAAATGTAAACACCTGTTTTTGGCAAATTAGTGGGCCCAAGAGGTGGCATAGGGTAGTGACTCAAGCCCTGGGAAAGGGTCAGGAGACCTGTCTGGAGTGCCCAGGTTGCTGCTGAGTGTCCTGTGAGACTCTGGGACAGCTATCTAACCTCTCCAAGGTGAGGCCCCTTAGCCTAAGAGATGAGGAAACTAATGCCGGGTTGCATGCAAGTGCGGGGTAAACACATTAGTGATTAAGTGTCAGATGTGGGGTAGGGTGTCAGTTCTAGAGAAACTCTGAGAGGAGGAAATCAGCTTTGGCTTCTGTGCTCTCTCAGGCTTTATGGAAGAGGCAGTGTTTGAACTGAGCTCTGAGAGGGTGGGGAGAAATTAGGCAAGCAGGGATGAAGCTGGAATATTTTAGGCAGGATGTTATCTTGAGGAGAAAAAGCTTAAAGGAAATGAAGAGACAGACAGGAAAGAATCAAATTTCTTTATTTTCCATAGTGAGGAATTAAAAGAAAATTCTCATTGGCTGGTGAATGCTGACATCTTATTTTATTTATAAAGCTTTGATGAAAAGCAGGGAAAACACTAACTGGAATCTATAAAAGAAGAGCTGCAGGACAGAGGGGTCTGCTCAGACGTGGATAATTCCATGACTCTAAATTAATTAATTTCAGTAAAGTTAATTAAAATTAAAAAAAAATCTTTATTTATTTTTGAGAGAGAGAGAGAGACAGAGCGTGAGCAGGGGAGGAACAGAGAGAGAAGGAGACACAGAATCTGAAGCAGGTTCCAGGCTCCAAGCTGTCAGCACAGAGCCCGATGCGGGGCTCAAACCCACGAACTACGAGATCATGATCTGAGCCGAAGTTGGACGCCCAACCGACTGAGCCACACAGGTGCCCCAGTGAAGTTAATTTTTTAAAAATAGTGTGCTATTGAGTTTAAGACAATCCAAAAACAGTAGGCGTGAAGATAGTTAGGCTAATAACCAACTGTTCTTATTGCTTTGAAGTTTAATTTAGTTGTTTAAATGGATTTTAATCCTCTCAGTCTACAACTCAGTAAAACGTCTTTAAAAAATAAAACGCCAACACTTAGTTGTTTTGTATCCTGCTTTGAAGAGCCAAAAGAGACATAAAGACAGTACTTTTCTTATTGCTTAACTGTATTTTCCAATTTTTTTTACAATGTGGTATTACTTAAAGAGCTAAAGTTCTAAAATAAAAACAAAAGCAAGTTAGAATAACTTAGGAGTTTTTTGACCCCTCCATCTCCTTCCTCTGGTTCATTTGCCTTCTACACAGCAATAGCCTGAGAGGTAACGATAGAAAGGGATTGTGATTGCAGCTGCATGCACTCTAGCATCTGCTTGTGCACACCTGTGCACCTTGATGCTGTGGACTTGCATCGTTAACAGGAAAGCTAGAAACCATCGCTTCTTTGGTTGTTAACCTTTGGCCAATGCCAATGACTTATTGAAGACCCTGTTCCTATTGGATGTTGCCCTCTAGTGGAAAATCACAAGGCCATACACATTTGGGACCCCTAACTGGGCACAGTGCAGTTTTCAGACCAGGCTGTCTGCAATGCAAGAGAAATGAACTCCCAGTTTCAAGCTGCTCTGTGAAGCCTGGTTGTGGCGGTAATGGTCCTCCTAAAGATGTCCATGTCCTCATCCCCATAGCCTGTGAATATGTTACTTACATGGTGAAAGGGACTTTGCAGATGTCATTAATTAATTTAAGGATATCGAGATGGGGAGTTAGCCTGGATTATCCAGGTAGACTCAGTGTATCTCAAGGGTTCTTATTAAGAGGGGGACAGCAAGGGTAGAGTCAGGGAAGGAGATGTGAAAATGGAAGCAGACAGAGTGGTCAAGATGCCAAGCTGTTGGCTTTGAAGATGGAGGGAAGGCCATAATTGTAGGTGGCCTCTAGAGGCTGGAAAAGGCAAGAAAACAGATTCTCTTCTAGAGTCTTCAGAAGGACCTTAGGCTTGGTGATACCTCAGTTTTAGCCCTGGGAGAACCATCTTGGGTTCCTGTCCTCCAGAACTGTAAGATAAATGTGTATTGTTTTATGCTGCCAGGTTAGTGGTAGTTTGTTACAGTAGGGGTAAGAAGCTAACACACTGGTCTTGAGGAAAGAAAAAGAGCACCTGTGGGGCACTCTGCTTGGGAGGCCTGAGATCCTGACCCTGGTACTATTGCTTTGGTGTGAATCAGCCAGGAAGAATGTGAAACAGATCCTTGAAGATCATCACATTGTGAAAATGAATTTAAAGGAAGGGAAATCTTCTTCTCTCTGGCCCAACAGGGGAGTCAATCAAGGTGGCATCTTTGCAAAAGCAAACTGTGACGAACACCACATTATTACCCGGCTAATCAGAATACGATACAAACTATCCTGGTGAGAGGGAACTTGTTTTTTGTTTTTTTTTTTAAAGAAATACTCTTTACCCTAGACGATAATATGTCACATGTGAACTGTAAAAAAACTTGAAAAATATAGAACAGATCAAAAATCGTAACTCAGTCTCTCAGAAAACCACTCCTTTAGCATTTT
Source organism: Panthera tigris (assembly GCF_018350195.1). Lineage (NCBI taxonomy): Eukaryota > Metazoa > Chordata > Mammalia > Carnivora > Felidae > Panthera > Panthera tigris. The sequence continues at coordinate 125,237,650 of NC_056667.1, read as the reverse complement.
TCTTCTAACAAGTTTTTGCAATTGAGATTCTAGAGTGTTAACAATTTTGAATCCTTTCTATTTAATATTATGTCATGATCATTTTCTTCATCGTTATAAATCTTATGAAAATATTGCTTTTAATGATGACACAGTGCTCAATTAATTTCATGTTCTAAAATGGACTTAATGTTGCTATGTTACTGAGTATTTCAACTGTTTGGGGTTTCCAGTACAATGAGTAACAGTGTGGCAAATATTCTTATGTAAAAATCTTTGTCTGGGGCGCCTGGGTGGCTCAGTCGGTTAAGCGGCCGACTTTGACTCAGGTCATGATCTCGCGGTCCGTGAGTTCGAGCCCCGCGTCGGGCTCTGTGCTGACAGCTCAGAGCCTGGAGACTGTTTCAGATTCTGTGTCTCCCTCTCTCTGACCCTCCCCTGTTCATGCTCTGTCTCTCTGTGTCTCAAAAATAAATAAAGGTTAAAAAAAATTAAAAAAAAATCTTTGTCTGAAATTTGGATTATTTCCTTAAAGTATATAGTTGAAAGTGGAATAACTGGTTTAGAGATTGTGGATAATTTCAAGGTCTATGAAACTTTCTGAAATGTTAGTTTCCATCAGATTTGAACTAATTTCCTCTTATTAGTAATTTATATTGGCTGGGAAACATGCATATAGTCATATTATATCTGTGGCTTTCAAATATTTTTGAAATATTTGTTGACTCACCCCAAAAAACACTTTTTGTATCATAACCCAATACACACACACACACACACACACACACACACACACACTGACTCACTGAAACAAAGCTTCCTCTTTTGACATAGATTACATGGGTATGATACTATGTTTTTCTATTATCTTCTATTTAAAAAAAATTTTTTTTAATGTTTATTTATTTTTGATAGAGACCGAGACAGAATGCGACTGGGTTAGGGGCAGAGAGAGAGAGGGAGACACAGAAGCAGAAGCAGGCTCCAGGCTCTGAGCTGTCAGCACAGAGCCCGATGCAGGGCTCGAACTCACTCATGTGAGATCATGACCTGAGCCGAAGTCGGACGCTCAACTGACTGAGCCACCCAGGCACCCCTCTTCTATTTTTTTTAAATGTTGGCTTTGATTCACATGGTGGTTTCAACACCTATGACTGGGTCATGACCCTGTTTGAAAAGCACTGTTTTAGATCATGGGAGTGGACCCAGCTGAGTGTAATTCATATGTGCATCCAGGAGGATCATAGGAACTACCTCTTCTAAAAATGTCTCAGACCCCAAGTTTCCTGTCACTTCAAGAAACCTGCTTATATGATGAAATGATCATAACACTAGATAAAAACAACATCTGCATGGAGCAGCTGACCAACCTTTCAGAAATCTGAATTTAGCTCTGCCTCAAAGCCTAAATGTCATTCCCATTAGTACTACATTTTGGATGTTTGTTAATTATGAAATTCTCACAGGTACATACCTTGTGATTTCTATGCATGGAATAATGGAAGATTAAGTGGCAACAACAGATACTTAAATTTTTTAATTCCGTGAGATTTTGATGTAAGTTGCACCTTTGGTGTTATCAACACTTTTGTGTATCTATGAGCTCTTCTAGTGAGGCTGCAAAAAAAAAAAAAAAAAAGAGAGAGAGAGATTTAGATTTCCCAGCTAACGTCTGGGAAAGGCGAATGAATAAGTAGCGGGCTTTTAAAAATAGAGAAAAAGATATAGAAGAAAAACTGTCTCTATTTTTAGATAGACATCAGATTAATTTTCTGGCTTCAGGTCTAAGAAAAATCCCTTCTCATGTGCTAAATGCTACCATTGTGATAAAATACATATTTTTAAAAATCTACCAGCATATGTACCAAAACTGTAGGCCATTCAGTTCTAAATTGTATAAGAGACTTAAATGCCAAACATCATGAAACATAAATGTATTTCTGATTGCTATTGCCTCTCTTTTTTATCTGGGAAATAAATGGAGAATGCTAGAAGAACGACAACAATGATGAAACACTTGAATGTTAAAGATTGTGAAAAAAATGCCTCAAAAGTTATATTGCCTTTTCCTTATTTTTTTGTGGTAATATACTATACACTCTTTTATTTTTTCAAGTTTTTATTGTAATCACCTGGTGCTCATTAGAAGTATACTCCTTAATCCCCATCACCTATTTCATCTATCCCCCATATCTCCCCTCTGGTAACCATGAGTGAAATCATATGGTATTTGTCTTTCTCTGATGTGTTTTACTTAGCATTATACTCTCTAGTTCAGTTCATGTCATTGGAAATGGCAATATTTCATCCCTTTTTATTGCTGAGTAATATTCCATAGTATGTACATATACTGTACATATATGTATATACTATACATAGTATATATGTATATACACACACACACACACACACACACACACACACTCACACACATTTTCCTTATCCATTCATCAGTTGATGGACACTTGGGCTGCTTCCATATATTGGCTATTGTAGATAATACTGCTATAAACATCAAGGTGCATGTATCCCTTTGAACTAGTGTTTTTGTATCCTTTGGCTAAAAGTCCAGTAAGGCAATAGCTGGATCATAGGGTAGTTCTATTTGTAATTCTTAGAGGAACCTCTATACTCTTTTCCATAGTGACTACACCAGTTTGCATTCCCACCAACAGTGTAAGAGGGTCCCCTTTCTCCACATCCTTGTCAACACTTGTTTCTTGTGTTGTTGATTTTAGCCCTTCTGACAGGTGTGTGGTGATAATCTCATTGTAGTTTTGATTTGCATTTCCCTGATGAGTGTTGTTGAGCACCTTTTCATGTGTCTGTTGGCCATCTGTGTGTCTTTGTTGGAGAAATGTCTGTTCATGTCTTCTTCCCATTTTTTAATTGCATTATTTGTTTTGTTGGGTGTTGAGTTTTATAAGTTCTTTTTATATTTTGGATAATAACCCTTTATCAGATATGTCATTTGCAAATATCTTCTCCCTTTCTATAGGTTGCCTTTTAGTTTTATTGATGGTTTCCTTCGCTGTGCAGAAACTTTTTATTTTGATGTAGTCTCAATAGTTTATTTTTGCTTTTGCTTCCCTTGCCTCAGGGTACCTATGTAGAAAAAAGTTGTTAGAGCTGATGTCAGAGAAATTACTGCCTGTGCTTCTTCCAGAGTTTTTATGGCTTTAGGTCTCATGTTTGTGTCCTTAATCCATTTTGAGTTTATTTTTGTGTATGATGTAAGAAAGTGGTCCAGTTTCATTCTTTTCCATGTTGCCGTCCAGTTTTACCAACACCATTTGTTGAAGAGACTGTCTTTTCCACATTGGATATTCTTCCCTGCTTTCTCGAAGATTAATTGAGCGTTTAATTGTGGGTTCATTTCTGGATTTTCTTTTCTGTTCTGTTGATCTATGCAGCTATTTTTGTGTCAGTATCATAGTGTTTTCATTACTACAACTTTGTAATATAACTTAAAGTCCAGAATTGTGATGCCTCCAGATTTGCTTTTCTTTTTCAAGATTGCTTTGGCTATTCAGGGACTTCTGTGGTTCCATACAAATTTTAGGATTGTTTGTTCTAGTTCTATTCATATTTTGATAGGGATTGGATGAAGTGTGTAGATTGCTTTGTAGTATAGACATTTTAACAGTATTTGTTCTTCCAATCCATGAGCGTGGAATGTCTTTCTGTTTCTTTGGGTCATCTTCAATTTTTATCATCAATCTTTTGTAGTTTTCAGAGTACACATTTTTGACCTCTTTGGTTAGGTTTATTCCTAAGTGTCTTATTATTTTTGGTGCACTTTTAAATGGGATTGTTTTCTTAATTTCTTTCTGCTGCTTTACTACTGACATATAGAAATGCAACAGATTTCTGTACATTGATTTCGTATCCTGTGACTTCCTGAATTTATCAGTTCTAGCAGGGTTTTTTTGGTGTCGTCTTTTTGGTTTTATAAATACTGTATCATGTCATCTGCAAATAGTGAAAGTTTTACTTGCTCTTTACTGATTGGATGCCTTTGATTTCTTTTTGTTGTCTGATTGCTGTGGCTAGGACTTCCAGTTCTATAGTGAATAACAGTGGTGAGAGTGTACATCCTTGTCTTGTTCCTGACCTTAAGGGAAAGGCTCTCAGTTTTTCCCCATTGAGGAATGTTTGCTGTGGGCTTCTCATATATGGCCTTTATTATGTTGAGGTATGTTCACTCTAAACCTACTTTGTTGAGGGTTTCTATCATGAACGGATGTTGTACTTTGTTAAACGCTTTTTCTGCACAAATGAAATGATCTTATACTTCCCCTTATTAATGTGATGTATCACATTGTATCTATGTTCATCAGATGTATTGGCCTCTTGTTCTCTTTTTTAGTGGTGTCATTTCTGATTTTGGTGTCAGGGTAATGTTGGTCTCAAAGAATGAATTTGGAAGTTTTCCTTCCTTTTCTATATTTTGGAAAAGTTTGAGAAGAATAGGTACTAACTTCTTTAAATATTTGGTAGAATTTTCCTGTGCAGCTAGCTATCTGGTCCTGCACTTTTGTTTGTTGGGAGTTTTTTGATTACTGATTCAATTTCTTTGCTGGTTTTCAGTCTGTTCAAATTTTCTATTTCTTCCTATTACAGTTTTGGTAGCTTATATGTTTCTAGGCATTTACCCACTTCTAGATTGTCCAGTTTGTTGGCATATAGTTTTTCATAATATTTTCTTATAATTGTATTTCTGTGGTATTTGTTGTTATTTCTCCTCTTTCATTTGTGATTTTATTTACTTGGATCCTTTCTCTTTTTTTCTTGGTAAGTCTGGCTAGGTTTATCAATTTTATTAATTTTTCAAAGAACCAGATCCTTGTTTCATTGGTCTGTTTTATTTTTTTTTAGCTTTCCATTTTATTTATTTCTGCTCCAATCTTTATTTTTCCTTCCTTTTGTTAGATGATCTATTGATGTAAGTGGGGTGTTAAAGTCCTCTACTATTATTGTATTATTATTGATTAGTTCCTTTATGTTTGTTATTAATTGTTTTATGTATTTGGGTGCTCCCAAGTTGGATGCATAAATAAATATTAAAATTATTTTATCTTCTTGTTGGATTGTCCCCTTTATTATTATATAGTGTCCTTATTTGTCTTTTGTTACAGTCTTTGTTTTAAAGTCTATTTTGTCCAATATAAGTATGGCTGCTATGGCTTCTGTTGACATCCATTTGCATGATAAATGGTTCTGGATACCCTCACTTTCAATCTGCAGGTGACTTTAGGTCTAAAATAAGTCTCCTGTAGGCAGCATATGGATAGGTCTTATTTTTTATCCATTCTGTCACCCTATGTCTTTTGATTGGGGCATTTATTCCATTTAGATTCAAATTAATTATTGATAGGTATGTATGTATTGTCATTTTATTACTTGTTTTGTAGTTGCTTCTGAATATTTTCTCTGATCATTTCTTGTCTTTCTCTATTTTCTTTAACTATATATTGGGATGTCTTTCTCTTTATTCTTTGCATATTTATTGGTGGTTTTGATTTGTGGTTTCCATTAGGTTTGTATATAACCTCTTCTGCATATAGTGGTCTATATTGAGTTGAGAGTCTATTCTTTACTCCTCTCCTCCCCACATTTTAGGTATACGGTGTCATATTTTTCCATCCTTTTATTTTGTGAGTTCCTTGACTGATTTTTTTGCAGAAATATTCATTTTTACTGCTTCTGTGTTTCCTACCTTCATACTGCCATTGTTGGTCTTTCCTTCCAAGGAAAGAAGGAAGGAGGAGTCTCTCTGTGAATGGTGCCTCTCTGGGACACACTCCAAGAAGAGCAACTAACCTCCCCACGTGGGCCCCAGGCCCTCTTCAGATTGTTGTTTCCACAGCAGCCCCAATATCCTCTGAGCTCTCCCAGAGCCAAGCATGCTGACTTTAAAACTCCAGGCTTTAAAGCTCCACTGGTTGCAAAAACTCATGAAATTTGGGCCCTCTCTCTTTCCAAGTCAATTGCTCTGGGGATTGTCTTCCCAGTGCTCTCCTGTGTGCTTGTCTGTCTCCTGCCCTTCTCTGCAACTGCAGCTCCCTCCCCAGCACAGTGGCTGTTGATCTGTTTCTCTCTCAAACCATGTGTCCACACTTCGTACCTTCTTTGATGTGGCCTCTTCTCTACCTTTAGTTGTGAAATTTGTTCTTCCAGTCTTCAGATCAATTTCTTGGGTATTCAGGATTATTTGATAGTTATCTCTTGGTATTCATGGGACGAGGCAAGTCTAGGTTCCTCCTGCTCTGCTGCCATCTTTCCCTTTTACCTTTTCTTTATGATTCACTTTTCCTTTAAGGAATCCAAAACACTTTACAGACATCTTCCTCATTAATATTCACAGTCCTTCAGTGTCTGAAACAGACAAAATAATCTTCTATCCACTGTATAGCACTGTATAGACAGAGAGACTTATGGGAAAGGAAGGACTATGGCCAAAAGAACTGCCCACCTTCACAAGAAGTATGGACAAAAAAACTTATGGTTCTTAATCTAAATCACCATTTTATACATGACCCTGCCTTCAATCACAAGTCCCTCAGGCATAGGAGGTTCTGAGACCAAAGTTAGTTTGTTAAACATTTACATGGCACCACTTGTATGTCAGGAGATATTCCAAGTGCTTTCCAGATATGAACTCAGTATTCATAACAAGTCTATGAGGGTAGTATGATTATTATTTCCATTTTGCTGATGAAGAAACTGAGGCACTGAGATAAAAATGACTTGCCGAAGGTCACAGCTAATAAGTGGTAGAACCAAGATTTGAATACAACACTTCAGGCTCCATGGTCTTAATTAATACACTCTGTTGCCTCCTGATGAGTAAATGAGTCCTCAGCCTTTCCATTTGAAAGGCAGCCTTCCCCAGGATCTTGAGTTGTCTGATATTTTGGACCATATTTTTGGACATGATGACTTTTGTTGGAGAAAGCATCCAAAAGCCTGTGTGTGTGTGTGTGTGTGTGTGTGTGTGTGTGTGTGTGTGTGTGTGGTATGTAGATAAAGCAGAGTAGAAGTTTGCCCACCACAACTCAAAATTTTTTTAAAAAGTTACTTTATATCCTGGAACTGAGCCCCTTCTGCTAGAGACTGCCCCTGACTTTTTTTTAAACCTATGCTAATGAAGACACTTAAAATTGTTTATTATATTGAACTCTGTATTCTAGTTTAAAACTGTCAATTTGGAGTAAATAGTGGATCCTAATTCACATTCTTCCTCAGGGCTCTATCTCCCCTCTCCCTGGATACTTGGGAGCAAAGAGGGAGTCTCTGGGTCTCCCTTGCCTTTCATGAGATGACACCCAACCTGCAGGGTCTCTGGGGCATCTCTACCCATGATTCTGAGGAGTACTGCGTCCTGGCTGGAATTTTGATGTCACTGATGAAGCTGAGAGCCCCTGCTACAGCCTTTAGTCACAAAATCCTATGATAGGTGGCCTCCTCTTCTTCTTGTCTAGGCTTCCACTGGTCTACCAGTTCTCTTTGCACCCCCACATCCACCATTGGCACTTGTAGGTTCTCCTGGGGCCCTACATGTGGTATGTAGGGTGTGGTCTACTGGGGTCACTAACTGAACTTGAATGAAGCTGCCCCATCACTCCTTGTGAGGCTTCAGATACAGGGCTGATTGTCCACTATGGATCTTCTTTGAATGTTCTGCAGTCTCCTCTGGCACAGAGTTTCTGAAAACATAACACTTGGCTCCTTACACATATTTGGAAGTTTCCACCCCACAAGACAATGGCATTAGCATCTGGACAGGTCAGGACATTAGCATCTGACCTTTTGCTCTTTCTTCCTTTCCCTTTTCAAATGTTGTGCTTTATCTAAGTTATTGCCTTTATGATCCAAGCTTTGCTTCTTGTTATTTAACGGGAAATTTTCAGAATTTGGAAAAAAAAAAAAACTACTTTCGTCACTCCACAAAACCTAGCTCTTAAGACTATTATCTTCACTATGGACTTCAAATTGATTTGAAACTTAAAGCTGAGCTATGATTTCTTTGATTGTCTCTAAAGCAAGGAACCATTGAAGAACTGCTGAAGCAACAGGTGACAACATGATTTATCAGAAATGATGAATAGTATTCTTTGATTCAAATACCAGTATTAGAGAGTAATGAGATGTCAACTTAAAAATCTTATTTATAGACTGCCTGTGGGAGTAGACTGATATGGGTAAATACACCTGAAAGGGCTTATAAAAGAATTACAGTATAAACCACTGCCATGGCATTGTCTCTATCTTTGTTTTCTAGTCTGTCTTCTTCCATCATCAAAAAATTTTTTGTTCTTTCTTTGTTTTAAATCCTTGACTTTCTAGCACATCAGGATTAAGTTGAATTTCCTCTTTGATCTGGGCTTGGCCTAAAGCTTTGGTTTTCTCTGATGTCACCCTTCTCCTCACATTCCTCTTCCCCCAGTGCATCCTGTACCCCAGCTGTCCCCTCTTAGCCTCCCACAGTCATAACGACAAATCTTGCACATGCTGCCAAACTACTCGAGTGTCTTTCATCCTGGTAATTTGCCCTGGCCACTTGGCTTGTCCTTCAAGACTCGGCTCAAGTGGTATCACCACCAAGGAAATTGTCTTTATAGCCTCAACATATTTTCTGAGTTTGATGCATCTCCTCTGAGATTTCTGTGGCCCCACTATTCTCACTGTTTTTCAAGCAGTATTTTTATTGTTTTATCAAGCTATTTTTTTAATCACAGTCTTCCCATAGACACACACACAAGATTATGACTTCCAGAAGGCCATAACTTGTGTTTTCATCTCTGTATCATCAGAATCATAAGATGCTCAAAACTCTTCCATTACTAGAAGAAAGGAAGGGAGGAGAAGAGAATCTAGAGTGATGCACGTCAAGGCTCAGGTGAAATAAGTTTTATCCCTGAAGAGGTTCTACTTACTGGTGCTAACAAATCGACTAGAATGGCAATCCCTGGCTCCTAAAGGCATAGGCTTTTTTTCCTTACTTGATTTGCAACTACTGACATGTTTTATTTTGTCTTTGCTATTAACAAGACTATTCATAGCAGGACTGGGTCACAGTCCCCAGCACAGGGCTTGACACATAACAAGAGCACAAAACCTATTTGCTAAGGAACTAGTTCAACTTTCCATTTTGTTTTCCTGGACACAGTCGACTAAGGTCAGCTGAATCCTGTTAACCTGTGGTAGTGAAGTACTCATTTTAAAACCCATCTAAATTTTCTCTTTCTGTGGGGTGCCTATGCTCCTGAATAGTCATCCCATCAAAATGTTCCCTTGAGGTGAAATGAAAATCCAAGACACCCGCAAATCTCCCAATTGTCTCAGTAATTGTTTTTTGGTACTGTCAACTAGAAGGTTCCCATGACAAGCCTTTGGCAGAATGTTTACCACCCACTCCACTCCTCAACCCTTCCTAGGAATATACATGTAAAATTATTGGAAGCAGTTGATAAAAATTCTTTATAAGTCTAGTAGAGTAAAGGGACTATGTCCCCATTAAACCTTGTAGAAGCCATAGCTTGAATCAAAGCTTCCAGTCTTGGATTGTCTCAGCTGTTTTTTTCCAGGATAGCTTATAACCCAAACCACTGTACGTTTAAAATGATTTATTGTAGGGGCGCCTGGGTGGCTCAGCCGGTTGAGCATCCGACTTCAGCTCAAGTCATGATCTCATGACTTGACCCCCCACGTCCAGCTCTCTGCTGATAGCTCAGAGCCTGAAGTCTGCTTCAGATTCTGTGTCTTCCTCTCTCTCTGCCCCTCCCCCATTCACACTCTGTCTCTCCCTCTCTCAAAAATAAATAAACATTAAAAATTTTTAAAATGATTTATTGTATATAACTATGGTTAATTTCACTGGATGTAACTAATATTTCAGGTTTTTCCAGTACAGTTTTTAAATGTAGGTAGGTATATTTGAAGTTAACATTTGGATCAAACTAAAATGGATCAAACCTCAACCAGCTGTACTCTGAAATTTCAGCAGCCTCTTATCAAGAACCTCCTATTTATTTCTGGAAGTCTCTAAAGGGATGTCTCACAAGTGCTTACAAACCTATTTGTCCACTAGTTACCATGCAGCGTCACCGTATTCTTTCTCTCTCTCTCCTTTTTTTGAAGTTTATTTATTTATTTTGAGAGAGAGACTGAGAGAGACAGAGAGAGAGAGAGACAGAGAGAGAGAGAGAGAGAGAGAGAGACAGAGAGAGAGAGACAGAGAGCCAGAGACAGAGAGAGAATCCCAAGCGTAGAGCCTGACAACAGAGGCTTGATTCCATGAACTGTGAGATCATGACCTGAGCGGAAACCAAGAGTTGGACACTTAACCGACTGAGCCACCCAGGTGCCCCTGTGCCTCCTTTTTTATCTACCACATTCTGTCATGTTTTGGCTCAATATCCATTGATCTAGAAACTTCCTAAAGTAACCTCACTGCATATTGCCATTGATGATGGTTCTCTATTGCAAACTAACCTAGGGATGGCTATGGGAAATTTCAGTGGACCTCCACAATATTGTTGTAATAAAAACAAACCTCAGACCAAACTCTGCCACCCCCGGAGACATTTATTACACAAACTTTTATTAGCAAGCAACAGGGACCAAAAAGGTCCCTAAAACCTCTTGTGTAATTTCAGTGAAGCTCCAGCTCTCTGCCTTGTAGGTTACTCTGACCACATCCTTACCCGAAAGTTCAATCAAGAAAGTCACTCCAACATTCTAGAGGCTAAATTCAGCTTGGGTTAGAGCTGGCTTTGGCAACCAGACACTCTCTGAAACAATGACTGGATATGATACCAATTAGGCACAATTCTTCCTCAGGGTGCAGGATTCTTACATCTTGATTATGAAAGATGGGAAGTGTCACTGAAATATTTTATCCAGCCTGCATATCTTAAATATCATTTTTTTCACTAATGAGAATGTGTTTCTAACCATGAATCATGTTAATTAAAAAGTCACTAAAAAAAGTTGCTAATTTCATCATTGAAAAGCAACTTCTTTTTTAATTGAAGTATGATCGACATACAATATTCTATTAAATTCAGAATTCAATATTTTAAAAATGTTTATTTATTTTCAAAGAGAGAAGAGATAGAGAGCAAGCAGGGGAGGGTCAGAGAGAGAAGAAGAAAGAGAATCCTAAGCAGGCCCTGCACTGTCAACACAGAGTCTGATATGGGGCTTGATCCCACAAACCACGAGATCATGACCTGAGCCAAAATCAAGAATTGGATGCTCAACTGACTGAATCACCCAGGCACCCCAGGATTCAATATTTTTATACATTAAGAAATTATCCCCACAATAAATCTAGTTATCATTTGTCACCAAAGTTATTATAATGTTAATGCCTTTATTCTCTATGTTGTACCTTATACCCCCATGAATTATTTGTTTTATAGTTAGAAGATTATACCTCTTAATCCATTTCTCCTATTTCACTCCCCACAACCCGTCCTGCTCTGATAGCCAACAATTTTCCCCCCCTGGATCTGTGAGTCAATTTCTGTTTTGTTCATTTGTTTGTTTTATTTTTCAGGTTCCACATATAAGTGAAATTGTATGAAATTTGTCTTTCTCTGTCTGACTTACTTAGCCTAATACCCTCTAGGCCTATCCATATTGTCATGAATACCAAGATTTCATTCTTTTTTTATGGCTGAGTAATATTCCAGTGTGTGTGTGTGTGTGTGTGTGTGTGTGTATCACATCTTCTTTTTCCATTCATGTATTGGTAGGCACTTAAGTTGCTTCTATTTGTTAGCTATTGTAAATAATGCTTCAGTCAACATAGGGGTGCATGTATCTCTTCAAATTGTTTTCATTTTTTTTCAAATACATGCCCAGAATTGGAATTGCTGGCTCATATGGTATTTCCATTTTTCATTTTTTGAGTAACCTCTACACTATTTTCAACAGTGGCTGCATGATTTTACATCCCCACCAACAGTGCATGAGAGTTCTGTTTTCTGCACGTCCTTGTCAACACTTGTTATTTCTTGTCTTTTTGAGCCTAGTCATTCTGACAGGTGTGAGATAATGTCTTATTGTGGCTTTGATTTGCATTTCTGCAATGATTTGTGGTGTTGAGCATATTATTAGTGCCTGTTGGCCATCTGTCATCTTTGGAAAAATGTCTATTCAAGTTCATTTTTTAATTGGGTAGTTTTGTGCTTTTTAAATATTTAGTTGTGTAAGTTCTTTACATATTTTGGATATTAACCCCTTATTGGATGTGTAATTTGCAAATATCCTTTCTAATTCAGTAGGTTGCCTTTTTCTTTTGTTGATGGTTTCCCTCCCTGTGCAAAAGCTTTTTAGTTTGTTGTAAATCCATTTGTTTATTTTAACTTTTGTTACTCTCGCCTGAGAAGACTCGTCCAAAAAAAATATCGATAAGACCAATGTCAAAGGGTGCCTGGCTGGCTCAGAAATTGATCATCAGACTTTTGGTTTTGGCTCTGGTTTGTGAGTTCAAGTTCCACATCAGGCTCTGTGTTACAATGCAGAGCCTGCTTGGGATTCTCTCTATCCCTCTCTCTCTCTGCCCCTCCCCCACTTGCTCTCTCTCTCTCTCTCTCTCTCTCTCTCAAAATAAATAAATAAACTTAAAAAAGAAGACCAATTTTGGAGTAGCTGGTGGCTCAGTCAGTCCAGCGTCTGACTTTGGCTCAGGCCATGGTCTCGCAGTTCATGAGTTTCCGCCCTGTGTCAGGCTCTGTGCTGACAGCTTGGAGCCTGGAACCTGCTTCGGATTCAGTGTCTCCCTCTCTCTGCTCTCCCCTTCTTTGTGCTCTCTCTCTCTCTCCAAAATAAAAACTTTAAAAAAATAAAAAGACCAATGTCAAAAACTTACCGCCTATATTCTCTTCTAGGAGTTTTATGGTTTCAGGTCTTATGTTCAAGTCTTTAATTCTTTTTGTGCTGATTTTTGTGTATGGTAAGATAGGAGTCCAGTTTCATTCTTCTGCACGTGGCTGTCCAGTTTCCCCAACACTACTGATTGAAGCGACTGTCCTTTCCCCATTGTATATTCTTGGCTTCTTTGTTGTGAAGTAATATGCATGGGTTTATTTCTGGGTTCTCTATTCTGTTCTATTGATTTACGTGTCTGTTTTTGATTAGTATAGCTTTGTAGTATAGTGTGAATTCAGGGAGTGTGATATCTCCAGCTTTGTTTTTTTTTTTTTCCTCATGATTGCTTTGTTCTTCAGGGTCTTTTGAGCTTCCATACAAATTTTAGTATTATTTGTTCTGGTTCTTCAAAAAATGTTGTTAGTGTTTTGGTAGGGACTGCATCAAATCTGTGGCTTGCTTTGGGTAATAATGGCATTTTAACAATTTTAATTCTTTCAGTCATGAGAACAGTATATCTTTCCATTCATTTGTGTCTTCTTCAATCTCTTTCCTTAGTGTCTTATAGTTTCCAACATACAATTCTTTCATCTCCTTTATTAAATTTACTCCTAGGTGTTTTATTCTTTTTGATGCAATTGTAAGTGGGATTGTTTTCTTTATTTCTTTTGCTGATGGTTCTTAGTGTATAGAAATGGAACAGATTTCTGTATATTGATTTTGTATACTGCAATTTTACTGAACTCATTTATTAGTTCTAACAGTTTTTTTGATGGAGTCTTTAGAATTTTCTACATATAATATGATGTCATTTGCAAATAGTGACAGTTTTATTTTTTCCTTTCAAATTTGGGTGGCTTTTTAAATTTTTCTTGCCTAATTGCTCTGGCTAGGACTTCCAATATGATGTTGAATTAAAGTGGCAAGAGTGGGCATTCTTATCTTGTTCCTGATCTTAGAGAAAAAAGCTTGCAGCTTTTTACCATTGAGTATGATGCTTGCTGTGGGCTTGTCATATATGGCCTTTACTATAGTAAGGTACATTCCCTCTGTATCCACTTTGTTGAATTTGTATTGCAAATGGATGTTGAATTTTTCATATGCTTTTTCTGCATCTATTGATCATTATATGATTAAAAAATTTTTTTTAATGTTTATGTTTATTTTTGAAACAGAGAGAAACAGAGCATGAGCAGAGGAGGGGCAGAGAGAGTGGGAGACACAGAATCTGAAGCAGGCTCCAGGCTCTGAGCTGTCAAGCACAGAGAGTGAGAAAGTGGGGAAGGGGCAGAGAGAGAAGGAGACAGAAGATACAAAGTGGGCTCTGCACTAACACCAGAGAACCTGACATGGCTGGAACACACAAGCCGTGAGATCAGGTCATGATCTGAGCTGAAGTTGTACACTTAACTGACTGAGCTACCCAGGAACCCTGATTATATGATCTTTATTGTTTGTTTTGTTAATGTGATATATTATATTGATTTATTTGCAGATGTTGAATCATTCCTGCATTCCTCAAATAAATCCCATTTGATTGTGGTGTATGATCCTTTTAATGGATTGTTGAATTCAGTTTGTTAATGTTTTGTGGAGCATTTTTACATCTATGTTCATCAGGGATATTGGCCTGTAATTTTCTTCTCTTGTGGTGTCTTTGTCTGATTTTAGTATTAGAATAATGCTGGTTTCTTAAAATGAGTTTGGAAGCATTTCTTCTTTTTCAATGTTTTGAAATAATTTGAAAATAGGTACTAACTTAAAAAAAATGTTTGGTAAAATTCACCTACAAAGCTGTCATATCCTGGACTTCTGTTTGTTGGGAGTTTTTCAATTACTGATTCAATTTCATTTCTAGTAGTTGGTCTATTCAGATTTTCTATTTCTTCGTGATTCATTCTTATAGAGTTGTATGTTTCTAGGAATTTACTCATTTTTTTTCTAGGTTGTTCAATTTGTTAGCTTATTAATATTTGTAATAAATTCTTTTTTTAAGCTACTTATTTATTTATTTTGAGAGGAGGGGAGGTGCGGAGAGAGAGGAGAGAGGATCTCAAGCAGGCTCTGCACTGTCAGTATTAGTTGAGCCTGATGTGGGGCTCAAACTCACAAACCATGAGATCATGACCTGAGCCAAAATCAAGAATTGGATGCTTAACTGACTGAGCCACCCAGAAGCCCCTTTAGTAAATTCTTATGATGCTTTGTATTTCTAAGGTGTCAGTTGTAACTTCTCTCATTTCTGATTTTATGTGTTTGGGCCTTCTTTTTTTGTTGTTGTTTGGACGAGTCCTGCTAGAGGTTTATTGATTTTGTTTATCTTTGCAAAGAATCAGTTTTTAGTTTCATTGATCTTTTCTATTTTTAAAAGTCTCTATTTAATATATTTCTGCTCTGATCTTTATTATTTTCTTCCTTCTACTAGCTATAGGCTCTTTTTTTCCTTTTTTCTAAGTTTTTAGATGCAAAGCTTGATCATTTATTTGGGATTTTTCTTGTTTGTTGAGATAGGCCTGTATCAATATGAACTTTCCTCTTAGAACTACTTTTGCTGCATTCCACAGATTCTGGAACATTGTGTTTCCAATTTCATTTGTCTCAATGTATTTTTTAATTTCCTCTATGATTTCTTTGTTGAGCTATTGATTGTTTAGTTACATGTTCCTTAGTCTCCATGTTTGTGTTTTTCCAGTTTTCTTCTTTTAATTAATTTCTAGTTTTATATTCTTTTGGTTGGAAAAGGTGCTTGATAGGATTTCAGTCTTCCGAATTTATTGAGACTGATTTTGTGGCCTAATGTGATATATCCTGAGGAATGCTCCATATGCACTTGATAAAAATGTGTAGTCTGCAGTTTTTGGATGAAATGTTCTCTTTATATCTATTAAATTCATTTGGTCTAATGTGTCTCTTAAGGTCAGTGTTTCCTTATGGATTTTCTGTCTGGATGATCTGTCCATTGATAAAGTCCCCTATTATTATTGAATTGCTGTCAATTTCTCACTTTATGTCTGTTAATATTTGCTTTATATATTTAGGCACTCCTAAATTGGGATTGTAAATATTTATGAATGTTATATCCTCTTCTTGGAATTGACCCCTATGTCATTACATAATTCCCTTTGTCTTTGGTTAATGTCTCTGTTTTAACGTCTATTTTTGTCTGATATGAGTATATGGCTACTCCAGATTTGTTTTTGTTTCCATTTTCATTGAATATCTTTTTCTACTGCTTTACTTTCAATCTATGTGCGTCTTTAATTTTTTTTTAATGTTTATTTATTATTGAGAGAGAGAGAGTGTGAGCAGGGGAAGAGCAGAGAGAGAGGGAGACACAGAATCCGAAACAGGCTCCAGGCTCTGAGCTGTCAGCACAGAGCCTGACACGGGGTTCAAACCCACAAACCGGGAGATCATGACCTGAGCCAAAGTCAGATGATTAACCGACTGAGCCACCCAGGTGCCCCACATATGATGTAATTATTGATAGGTATCACCACTTTATTAACTGTTTTCTGCTTGTTTTTTGGTTCTTCTCTGTTCCCTTCTTCTTCTCTTGGTCTCTTCCCTTGTGGTTTGATGGCTTTCTTTGATGTTATGTTTGGGCTTCTTTCTCTTTATTTTCTGAGTGTCTTGTGGGGTTTTGGCTTATGGTTACCATGAAGTTCATATATATTGACCTATATATGTAGCAGTCTGTTTTAAGCTGATGGTTGCATAAGTTCAAATGCTTTCTAAAAGCACTGCATCTTTACTCCCCCTAACCTTTTGTTTTTCACATCATATTTTATATCTTTTTATTTCATATATCCCTTAACTACTTATTATAGTTGTAATTAATATTACTATTTTCACCTTCACTACCTTTTTAAGTGGCTGATCCACTGCCTTACTATATATTTGCCTTTTACAAATTAGATTTGTTTCCTTTCATATATTTTCTAGCTATGTCCTTTTCTTTTCTACTTAAAGAAGATACCTAAGGGGTGCCTGGGTGGCTCGGTTATGCATCTGCCTTCAGCTCAGGTCATGATCTCATGGTTCTTGAGTTTGAGCCCTGCATCGGGCTCTGTTCTGACAGCTCAGAGCCTGAAGCCTGCTTCAGGCTGTCTCCCTCTCTCTGCCCCTCCCCCACTCACACTGTCTCTCTTATTTGCAAAAATAAATAAACATTAAAAAATTTATTAAAAAAACATTAGAAGATATCTTAACATTTCTTGTAAGGTCAGTTTATTGGTGATGAGTCTCTTTAGTTTTTGCTTTCTTGGAAGCTCTTTGTCTCTTTTTCATTTCTGAAAGATAATCTGGCAGAGTAGAGTAATCTTGGTTTTAAGTTTTTCCCTTTCAGCATTTTACATATATTTTACCACTTTATTCTGGCCTACAAAATTTCTGCTGAAAAATCAGCTGATAGTCTGATGAGGGTTCTTTTGTATGTGACCTTCTTTTTCTCTTGCTGCCTTTAAGATTCTCTATCTTTAATTTTTGCCATTTTAATTATAGCATGTCTTGGTGTGGATCTCTTTTGGTTCATCTTGTTTGTGACTCTGTACTTTCTGGACCTAGATGTCTGTTCCCTTCCCCAGATTAGGGAAATTTTCAGCTGTTTATTTCTTCAAATAAGTTTTCTGCCCCTTTCTTTCTCTTCTCCTTCTGGAACCCTTATAATACAAATGTTATTACACTCAATGGTGTCCCAGGGTTCCTTAAACTACCCTCATTTTTAAAAATTCCTTTTTCCTTTTGCTGTTCTGATTAGGTAATTGGATAATTTCCACTATTTTGTCTTTAAGATTACTGATCCATTCTTCTGTGTCATCTCATCTGCTGTTGATTCCCTCTAGTGTATTTATTTTTATTTCACTTATTGTATTTTTCAGCTCTGATTGGTTCTTTCTTATATTTTTTAACTATTGATGTTCTCACTATATTGTTCTCCCAACATTGTTCTCCCAACATTGGTGAGCATCTATATGACCATTGCTTTGAACTCTTTACAGCTAAATTATGTATCTTCATTTCATTGGTTTTTTTCCCCTTGGGTTTTTTTAAATTTAAATTTAAATTTATTTTTTTAATATGAAATTTATTGTCAAATTGGTTTCCATACAACACCCAGTGCTCATCCCAACAGGTGCCCTCCTCAATACCCATCACCCAACCTCCCCTCCCTCCCACCCCTCATCAACCCTCAGTTTGTTCTCAGTTTTTAAGAGTTTTGTATGTTTTGGCTCCCTGCCTCTCTAACCTCTTTTTTTTGTTCCTTCCCCTCCCCCATGGTCTTCTGTTAAGTTTCTCAGGATCCCCTGGGGTTTTATCTTGTTCTTTCATGTGGAACACATTCCTTTGTCTCCTCATTTTGTTTGGCTTCCTGTTTTTGTTTCTATGGATTAGGCAGAACAGCTAGTTCTCTTGGTTTTGAAGGAGTGGCAGTGTGTAGGAGCATTCCCTGTGTAGATTGTGTGTACCTGACAGCTTTGGCTGGATGACTAGAGCTGGAGTGGGTGCAGGCCAGTGGAGTTTCAGTATATGTAGTGTTGGGGCCTTGTTGACAGGATGACAGGAGCTAGAACAGGCTTAGGCTAGGGTGCACTATGTTAGGGCTACCTTGGCAGAATTGCTGGAACTAAAGCATGTGTGGGCAATGGCACCCCAGGGTATGCTTTGCTGGGACCAACTGGGCAGGTAAGCAGGTAAGCTGTTGGGGCATGTGTAGTTCAGGGAGTCCTGGAGTGCTTCACACCAGGGCCATCCTGATGGGATGGCTTGAGCTAGAGTGGGCATGTGATGGAGGGGCTGTCGCAGATCTTGCCATGCTGGCGCTACATGGGACAGCTGTAGCTGAATTGGGCATGGATGGAGGTGGGAGGAGTCCTGGGGTATGCCATGCCTGGGCCATCATGACAGGATGGTTGGAGGTGGTGTAGGTGTGATCCAGGAGTTCCTAATGTGCTCCACACCAGGGAAGCCCGGAGGGATAGCTGGAGCTGGAGTAAGAATGTGATAGGGTGGGGGTCCCAGAGTTTGCCATCCTGGACCACCTTGACAGGATGGCTGGAGCTGAAGGTGGCAAAAGCTGGGGTGGGAGGGGTTCTAGGGTATGCCATCCTGGGTCACCTTGGTTCGGCATAGGCCAGGAGAGTTCTGATGTATGTTGCATTGAGGCTGCTTTGGCAGGATGGTTGGGGTTGGGGAAGGCCAGGCAGGGAGGCTTAGGGTATGCCATGCCCAGGCTACCTTGAGGGACTAGCTGGTATATGCTAGGGGCTTGAAGCTCACTGGGGTGGCCTGAGCAGGCCAGCTAGGGTGCCTGGGCCTAGTCCTATTCACACTATCAAGATGAGGGGGAAATGTAAAAAATGGTTCTCACTGGCATTTCTGACCTTGAAGAGAGTTCCAGCATTTTCCTGCCCATTTCTTTCACTTATGGTCTAGTTGTCTTTTAAAATGCTATTTTGGGGCACCTGGGTAGTTCAGTCCATTAAGTGTCCAGCTCTTGATTTTGGCGAGGTAATGATCTCAGTTTGTGAGATTGAGCCCCGTGTCGGGCTCTGTGCTGACAGTGCAGAGCCTGGTTGGGATTCTCTCTCCCTCTCTGCCCCTTCCCTGCCTCTGCTCTCTCTCTCTCTTTCAAAATTAATAAATAAACATTAAAAAATGCTAATTTTTTTTAACTTTTCTGTTGTGTCCCAGGGTGGGTGAGTCTACATGCAGGCCCCTCAATGATATCCCTTCTTACTGCAGGTCACCATGTTAGGGGTGGCATTCTTGTTTTTACTGTGTTTCAGTCTCTCATACCTTTGTCTACGTGGTCTCTCTGTCATTTGTTGTTCAGAAGCTGTTCATTCAGCCCACAGGTCTTCTTCAGGAGTAATTGCTCTGTATATAGGTGTGGATTTGGTGTGTCCGTAGAAGGTGAGGTCAGGATCTTTCTATGCTACCAACTTGAACTATCTGGAGGCAGTTGGAGGAAGAGCCAGTCACTCTCAGGAGCATGTTCCCTTCTTTTGTGAAAACAATTTCTGACATTTACTATTCTAACAATTGAAGCATTGATGGAAATACTGATTTAAGAAGCACTTGTTGTGGTCCTTCTGACAGAACTGATCATCCTTAGAACACATATTCTTGGTTTGGACAGCTGACAGGCTTAGAGATGATGCATGAACTAACTAGCACGTGTATAATTACATCTAGTCTATGATGAAATATTTATTAATTTATTTTTATTTTTATGGTTTTTTTAATGAATATAATTTATTGTCAAATTGGCTTACATACAACACCCAGTGCTCATCCCAACAAGTGCCCTCCTCAATGCCCTATGATGAAATATTTAAAGCTATTTAAAGAAACATTAGCATGTTCCTGAAGTTATCAAGAACATCCCTTTCAAGGATCTCTCTTCTGCTATTGCCAAATTCCCTACTTCTGGACTTCTAGAACATTCTTGGGTAAAATATGGACATAGATCCTCTTTCCTGTTCTATGACCTCTATGCCACACTTAGTTACTGGCCTTGAAACAATATTTCCCATTAGGCTACCACTAGCCCTTATAATCTTTTTGTGAAGATTAGAAAAACATGCCCCTTCCTCCAGGTGGATGCAGCCTGTGTCAAGGCACTTGACTCAGTGAACAGAGTGGGCTAGACTTTTGTGCCCATTCACTCCTTTGGTCAGGTGGAGGGAGAGTCTTGACCATTCAAGTGTAGACTCCCATAAAACTTCTCACCAAAAAAGCCCATTTTCCCTTTATCCTCAGCTTCTCATCTTTTATAAATGATTGTCAAAGTGTATCTCATCTTAAAGCACACACATACACACACCCTAATACAATGTAGAAAAGTAACTGTTCATCTCCTCAGGAGCAAACGTTCAGGCAAAGGCGAGCACTAGTTTATAGACAGACAAGAAAGATTTTGCTTTCTTTCCCTCACTGTGGCCTCAATTTCCCCTACCCCCTCAAAAAGCAAACTAGAAAATTCAGAGAGAGACAATTAAGCCTTGCAACTATTTATATGACTAAAATTTATGTGATTAAAAATTGACCTCAAGTCATATATCAGTTAGGATTCTTTTGGTAGCAATGAATAGAGAATCCAAAATGGCTACAACTGTAAGGAAAATGTATTATCTTACTTAGCAAGTCCTGAGATAGGGCAACTGCTGGGCTTATTAGTACAGTGACTCAAAGAATGTCAAAACCCCAGATTCTTTCCATCTTCCCACTTTGCAGTCCTCATCATATCTGCTTATCACCCTCCCTGTCACAAAATGACTGCCATGCTTCCAGGCTTCACACACACATGTGACAATGTCTGGCAGAATAAGAACTTTTTGTTTAATGCGCTGTTTTGTTTAATCAGTGAATAAAATTCTTTCCTGAATCCTCTCTCCCCTTTAGCACATTTCCCTTCCATCTCTTTGCCACAACTGTGTTTCCAGGTGACACCCAAACCAGTGACTTGTGTGAGAAATGGATCCACCAAGACTGGCCTTGGACACAGCCTCTATTCACCGCTGGAGCTGAGATAGGAAGAATGAAGGGTTTTTGTGCAGGTGCACAAGTGTGTGAGACACATGTGTTTGAGGAAGTGAATGGAGTTCAGGACAACTGGTAGGGAGCATGTAAAGGAAGGATGCAGGGGCATAGCCTGCCAAGTTGAGGAGTTGGCCTTTGTCTTACCTGTCACACCTTACTCATTTAATACTCATTTGTATGAATTATCTTACAACTAGATCTTTACTTCAAATCAAAATTGTTTTTTATTCACCACTGCTGTCCTCTGTGTGTCTTCTAACGATGCCTAAGTAGAAAAGGATGAGATCGCTTATCTCATGCTTTCCCATCTGTGAGGTGTCGGCGAGATTGTCTGAGGAAACGATTCATACTAGCAGGGCTCAGGCATTTCTCTCAAGACCCACATGCACAATTATTCTGACGACCTCACCTGGACTAGAGCAGCAGTTCTAATCTTAGGACATCCCTCAGACCACAGGACAGGAACTTCTTTTCTATATGAAGGCTACCCCCACGCCTCCCTCCTATTGACTTTTGCTGTTGAGGCAACTTTGGAGAGCATCTATATACTCCCCCAAAGAAAGTTACTCACATTCTCCCAAATTGAACGTCTTGCCCCAGGTCATTTTTATTTTGAACCCTTTTTAGGCCCTGAACTGTGACTTTGAGTCTTTGCACTTCATATCACATCTATTTTAGTATTGACTGCAAATGTCGAGGTAATGACGTGTGATTCCTTTTCTGGAGCACCATTGGAGATGCTAAAGGAGAAGTGTGTCACCAGATGACCTTTTAAGGTCTCCAAAAGGAACATACAGCGGGAGAATCTATATCTACAAGGCTGGCCTCAGTGAAGGGGAGGGAAGGTATGTTTGCTGTCACCATATAAGAGCCAGGGGCTTTACAGACATCTTATTTAGTCTTGCCCCACAGACATAAAAGGTGGGTATTATCATCCCCATTTTTCAGGTGTGGACACTGAGTCAGAGAGAGACTGAGAGAGACTGAGTAACTTGTTCAAGGTGGGGTTTGAGCACAGTTGTGTTGCCTCTACAATTTATGCTTGTACAAGTGCAATATGCTGGGCTCTTGGCAGGGGTGAGTGACAGTTAATGTCCTAAAGTTGCTGTGATAAGAGAGGAGAACTCTGACTGTGGGACCCCAGTGGTCATGGCACAGTTTTGCCTTGTCCTGGTGGTAGCAGCTGGGAGGATGGGGCGGGGAGTATGTGGGGGGGGGGTGCAGGAGGTGGAGCTAACAGATTTTGCTCCACACCCTTTGTTCCTTTCGCCATTCAGTATTTGGAGCAGATGCTCCCCAGGGACTCTCTTTGGGCCTCACATTTTCAAAGAAATTTGGGAGAAAGGCAGGCAGGCCATTAGTTCTGAGCGTCATACCAGGTCTGAAATAGAAAGGTGACAGTTCCCATCTGAATAAGATGTTCTGGGAGCTGAAAAGACAAAATGAATTCCCAAAGGTTTTTTCCCCCCTGTTGTCTGAGACAATTCTCTTTCCACTGTGAAACCACTGCTCAATAACCTTTCCTGAACCTCACAGTTTGGGTAAAGAAATAAATTTCCTGCTGCCACAGAAACAGCCTCTGACTTACTCAGCTATGGTGTAGGGTAGGAGCTCCGTGGTGGTGAGGCATATTATATAAAAGACAGTCATACCAGCCCAGTGCTCATTTATGTATTTATCACCAGGTGCCAGGGGTGCATGTGAGGAAACAGGCTCCCTTGTCTATTCAACATATGGCAGGGCTGAGTGGCCATATACCCTAGGATGAGGCACTGGCCATCCTGCAAAATGAAGCATCCTGGGCAGAAAGCCTGCATTTGGGATGGTGATGATAATTTCATGGATGGATATTCACCAGGTGAGCTTCCCAAGGGGCCCTTCATTTCCTTTTTCATATTTCTTTACAAGGTAAAAAAAACAAAACAAAACACCTAAGTCAATAAATCCCTTTTGGGCATTTTGTAACATGCAAAAATGTGTATTTTACATGGGCAAGAGTCCGAAAGGGAGATATGTCAAATGGTTAATAGCGATTATTTACAGTAAGTGGGATTATAGGTCTTTTGCATTTTTGACGTTTATTATCTGGCTTTCAGTCTATAAACTGAACATGAAATACTTTCCTATTAAAAAAGAGAAATTAGTTCTTTTATAAATGGAAGAATAAGGAATGATAGTCAGTCTCTACCTCATATCACCAATGCAGAAGGGCAGGAGCAAGGGGATCTGGGGTCAAGCTTTGGCTTAGCCAACAGATGGCCTGTTGTTCAAGCTCATGTTCTTAAATGCCATTTCTCTGACGCCCATTTTCATCTGTGATTGGCCCTCTTTTCTGAATTTGAGATTTGAATTTACAGCTACCTATTCAGCAACTCCACTTTGACATCCAATAGAATCTCCAAATTCACATTTCCAAAACTGAGCTAATAATCCCCCTCAAGTCCACTACTCTTGAAAACCTGCTTCTCTAATAATGGCAGTACCATCCTTCCAACTGCTCAGGCCAAAATCCTTAGATCAGTCTTGACTTACCAATTTCTCTCACATCCTACAAACAATCTGTCTGTAAATCTGGCTAGCATATATGTCACATCCTGTCATATCATAAAAGCAAATCACTTCTCTTCACCTCCACCGGTAGTGCCATGAACACACTACCAACTGTCTGATGCCCAGATTCCCACAGGAGTCTCCTGGCTTCCTCACTTGCCTTTGAACAGAATTTTAGTTAAGACGGATCCTGTCACTGTTTTGGGGTGCCTGGGTGGCTCAATTGGTTGAGTCTCTGACTCTTTATTTCAGCTCAGTTCATGGGATTGAGGCCCACATGGGGCTCTGTGCTGACAGATTCTCTCTCTCTCCCCCTCTCTCTTCCCCTCCTCCACTCATGCACGCATGCTCTCTCTCTCTCTCAAAATAAATAAACATTTTGAAAAGATGGATTTTTTTTACTGTTTCTGCTCAAATTCCTCTAGAAGCTCCATCTCACTCCAAGTAAAAAGCAGGCTCACAGTGGGCTGGAAGACCCTGCACCATGTGCCCCCTTGTGACTCTCTAGCCTCTTCTCCTACCATCTCCCTTACCTTCTCCAGCCACATGTATCACCTTCTCCATGAACATGGCAGATGCACTCTAGCTGCAGGGTCTTTGCATCTGCTGTCCCTTCTACCTGGAACACTCTTCCTGCAGATGACTGCATAGCCTCTCCTTCACCTCCTCCACATCTTCTCACCAATATCTCTTTCCCAGGGAGGGCTTCCTAGTTTAAAAATGCCCCTCCCCCAGTCCCAACTGTCCTTTTCCTGCTCTCTCTCTCTCTCTCGAAAGCACCAGTCACCATCTAACGTTATTTATTTTACTTGTATTGCTTCTATATCTCCCCTGACCCCAGTGAAATGTGACCTCCATGAGGCAGGAATTGTGTATCTTGTTTTCATTGCTGTATCCTCAGTGAACAGCAGCTCACAGAAGGAACTTGTGGTAGGTAGAACAAGGGCCCCCAAAGATGTCTAAGTGCTAATCTCCAAAACCTGGGAATATGTTACCTTACCTGGCCTTTTGCTCTTTGGGCTTTGCTGATGTGATTAAGGGTTTTGAGATCAGGAAATTGTCCTGGATTATCTGGATTAACATAATTATGAGGGACGTCATAAGCAAGGGAAAAGGAGGGCAGAGTCAGAGAAGGAGATCCAATGAGGGAAGCAGAGGTTGGAATGATGCAGTTGCTAGAAAATAAACATTTTGAAAAGAGCAAAATAAACATTTTGAGTCCATGAGCCAAGGAATGTGGGCAGCCTCTTGAAGCTGGGTAAAGCCAGGAAATAGATCCTCCTCTAGATGCTCCAGAAGGAATACAGACCTGGCACTGGGTTTTAGATTTCTGATTGCAAGAAATATGAGAA